>NC_064640.1:1071838216-1072138216 GCF_023864345.2 Schistocerca serialis cubense
GGTGGTACAGGTACACTTTCAGGTCTGAGTTACTGGAATAGGCCCTCCTCTCACTCTTATGAATTTGATTGACTACTTAATTAAATTCATCAATTACTTAACCAATCTTGTGGGAAACTACCCCCCCTGGCAGGAAGTTCAAATTACATCAGGACAATGCAACCCTAACAAAATGGCAGGAAAATAGGTGACTTAGGCTACCTCCACTAACCTGAGTCATTCGACCGCCACCTCACCCTAGGAACTGGTGGGGAGTTTGAATTTTGGAGAGAAGATGTGTCAATTCGACTATCTCTACTAACCTAAGAAAATGGCAGGAAAGAAAGGGCACTTGGGCTACCTCCTTTAACCTAACCCATCTGACCACCACCTCTTCCTAGGAAATGGTGGCAAGAGGACTTGATCTGTGCTTGACATAAGTCTTAATTTTGCAAGCACTATTTATTTAAACAAACAGAGGCACTACCTCCATTCAGTGTGTTAGTCAAGAGGGCACAAGTCCAACTGATCTAGTACAAAGTACTGCCACCAGAGGATGCTGTCGTCCCTTCCGTGACGTAATCCAAGATGGCGGTCAGGTGGGGGAGAGGAAGGGTCTCGTAACAGGAAATTCAAGGGTATACTGTTTATTTATAAAAAAATCAGTTTGTCAAGGTTGGACATTTCGTGCTCATCATTCTCTTCTGTTTGGAAACATGTAGGTCTTGTAAGAAGTAATTACATGGAGCAAACATGTTGCATAACCTAATGTTCAGAACTGTACCCTGGGTGCTTAAGCTAATGTTTGGCCCTTTGTCAGCACTTAGCCTATTGTTCTGTTAAGTGGTTTTCCTCATAATCCACATTTCCTTAAACTATTCTACCGCCTTTGATACCAAATTAAGTAATTAGTTATGTCCTCACACCATTTCCTGGTACACTTTTCGATTTTCAGATGTTTTTGAACGCCATTTCTGGCGCATTCTTCTTTGTCACCCAAATCCTTAAACTATTGCACTGCGTTTTACATAAAAATTATGCATATTAACCTAGCGTTCTGTGCTCAACCTGCTGTTCTGCTCCATGTCACTCACTCACACACACCCTCCCCTTGTACCGCAAACACCACGTAGATATAAAAAATTTATGCAAATTAATTAAGTCGATATTTTTCACATGTATGGGGGAGTTTTTTCAATTCACAACATCCTTTTGGTCGGTGAAATGGACAGAACACAGTTTAAACAAAAGATAGCTACTAAAAAACACATCCCTCCACTCGACGCCCAATGCCACCACCACCCCCGCTGCTGCCCCCGGACTCGGCCCTAGCCCGGCTGCGGCAGCCACAGAATCGCTCTGGCGTCCACGGGTCGCCCTCCCTCAGGCTAGTAGGTTAGGGCTGCAGCAACCAGGCTGATCGCAGCAGCCCGATTCTGCAGCGTCCCCTCCTCCGCCGTCATGTCCTCCACGTCACATGAGGTACAGCAAGCACACCTGTCCACCTCACCACAGAACTCAGAGGCGTGCTCACACAGATCCCACATGCAAAACGCCTCTGGGCAGCACGTGTGTTTACCGTTGCTGATGCTATACCTGTGGACACTGATGTCACACATTGCGGTACAGAAATCCGTTCCAGAATAGCACAGGCTGCCTTCTCCCTAGCTATCCGAACAGGACATACAAGCTGCGTCCAGCCATGCTTATCTATCCCAGTGCAACTGATGCTGTGACACGTTACGTCTGCATGGCAACTCACCATCTAAAAGGTTCTCAATATTATATTGACGTCACATGGCTATGTGAAATAAGAGCCAAGTCGACCTCTCAGAAATTGTATAAACACATCACGCCTTACCCTTCATGCTTTCAACATACACAAACGTTCACACTGCTGTGTAGAGACTCCTATATCCCAGCACAAAGGATGTGTTGGGAATGAATGGGGACTATGATTGGTTCTTATCGAATTTACCTGCCGAATTAATGATGCTGCCAGTGTGGAAGAATGGTCCGCCTATTTACCTTCTGTCTGCAGACGAGACTATCAGACACAAAATCCATATTATACAGATAGCCATATTGCACCCACAATTAAACCTTGCAAAGTACCCTACATTTCGTCAAATATGGAAATACTCCTACTTAATTACACTGCATTCACACCAAGGACAGGAGCTCGAATATTAGAACATGAAACCGATCTCCGACCCATCAATAATCACCATGTACCATGTCGATCTACTAAACATACAATGTGTATCCTGCGCCGTATAAAATCAGGCCTTTAACATCATCCGTACACTTACCGCAGAGACAGACAGCACTGTATACACTCCAACCAGCACTAGATATTTCACTGCGAGGTTGGCGGTCATCCACACCCGGTGGGTGACCAGAGCACCCTCACTGAATGGAAGTCGCTCTCACAACAGTTCTACAAATTCAGTTCTTGCTTGCTTTTCTACACCCATCTCCAGACTCTGGGATTACAAGAACACATGTATTATCGCATGGTCTACCATAATATTATCCCATTTTCGCGCTGCTTCTCGATATCAAGCACACACCAGTATCATATGGATCGCTGCACAATTCCGACGATATAGACTGGAAATTATTTCTCTACAAACCTAAAACTTTAGCTAAGTGGGATATGCTGTAAATCACTGACTAACTAGAAACTTGTCGCGCCTCTGAAGACATTTACGTGGAAACTCGAAAAGAAAAATAGAGAAAACTGATTTCCACTCGCAAATACCGATTTCAGAGATGTAGCAGATTCCAATTCATCCCTATAATTTACAAGGTCAACTAAGGTGTTTCTCATGTCTAGAGAACCACATGCTAGATGCACGCACTGCAGTCGATCTTCTCTCAACTAAATAAAGCGCGAAATGTGTAGAATCAGTCAATTTACATGGGAGGGAATAACGGTCCAGTGCAAACACGCCTCCATATTCAATCTTCTCCAATTTCCACACAATCACGAAAGCTACTTAACACATACTAAGTATTAGTTCGCTATTCGGTCGTCTAGAGGTCAGTACTGTTAAGTCCTACACTCCAACAGCCCTCTCCATTCGGACAGCTCCTACAGTTAACATGAAACGTGAACCATCCCCACACAGGTCACCGGCGCTACATGCAGAGCACATACAGGTAGAATCAATCATCCTAAGAAATCAATCTCACATATATATTTTATCCTTGTACCTACAACTAAATGTTACAGTTGCGGTCTGAGTTGAACGACATTCGACAACGATCGAGGTAGCGGAAATACACCCAGTTGCCGTCTATGGCTCTGGAAATAGAAATATCGGTACCAGTCTTATGGCTTGACACACTCTTCCCTTTGCTATCACAGTACTGGACGTCAAATTCATACCTTCCTTATGAATGGACATAGTCATTTCCTTTGCACATATCAGAACACAAACACACACTTTATAAGCCTGATGCTCAAGGCAAACTTATCGCGCACCTCGTACTACTATGTATAATACTTCTTGAATAACTGATTGCTGGCGATACGAGATAAAACTGACCGAAAATCAACTATGGGTGGACATGTCTGATAAGTTTTTCTCGCAAGTGTCACCAACGTGTCTTAGAAATAGTTGTTTAATCGTCTTACAAACTACCAGATGTTAAAAAAATCCCGATCCCAACAACTACTGTATGTTACTGTCACAAGCCGTCTTGGTTCTATATGTGCACACAAGCACCCATGTTAAAAGCTATTCTGGCTTTATAAATCTATGTATGGCTTTACCTACAAATCATGTGGTTTTTCCAGACAAATACGGATGTGGTAATCGCCGCAGTGTATAGTATCAGACCAATACGTCGCCGATGGTGCAACCTCATGGTAAAAGTACCGCATTTTTAAAGTGGTACGGCTAAGAAGTGTGGTATGAAACCGGTATTTGCAACTACCTCACGCCACTTCCGCTAGATATTTCTTCTGTATTTGTAATGCATTCTGTCTCAATGCCATGCAGAGTTATCAGTGATGATTGATTGCGAAGCATCACAAACAGTAGTAGATGGTGTGATGATTGAGGTCGTAAGAAATATACACTAGCTTTTCAAATCTGTAGTGATACACTTTCGGTAGAAGTGATGTCTATGATTTCGAATCAAGTCTTTCCATTCAATCACATACCTGCATTGGATCCTATTGAGAAGCCCATTAATGATTACAGCCACTAGTGAATCACATTTCTGGATCACTCATATCTCGAAACAAGTCACCTCTCTGGAATCTATCTGCAACAGTAAAATTCCAACATGGTTTTAGGTAGCCCCTATGCATCTTGCAACTACCCCTCAGACTCTGCGCTACCGTCCCCGCAGCTATTCGCATGTGATTTTTCCAATCTAAGTCGGAACTGAGCAGAAGTCGGTGGAAGCTACATCTACCACCTTCTGCAACCCGTGTAGAAACAGGTGAAGCTCGGTTACTGCGACAGAACTGTGTTTGGACCATTCGTCAGAAACAAAAACTGCTCCTGCAGCAAAAGGTAATATAAAAGTAGTTTGGGAACTGGGGGAAGGATGTGGATTTTGTTACTGCATTGTGGTGCCTCTCGAAACTACGAGCAGATCCACATCCCTCAGCGCCCATTAATGTCCATCACCCCAACATTCTATCATCGTTATTCTGTACACTGCACCAGAGAAAAATTACGAACTATAAAAGCTCCACTAACTTCATCCGATAGAGAACTCGATAAGATTTTTACCACATCTTTGTCCTCCAATATAGCGAAAACAAATACCGCATGTGTGCTGATTCGAGCACAAGTGACAGATCCTATTAAAGATGCAGGTATTGATCCACTGCACAGGCCAGTATAAAGTTTCATCACCCATACCTTGGGAGGATGACCATATACCACAGACCAAGTCGCAAGAGTCGTTCCCTGTGATCCTGTGTCATTGTTTGAAACATTGTTTTCTTTCTGCTCTAACACGCTTTTTACATTTCCATTAATTTTGTTTTCCCGCCAAGAGTTCGTGGTCTGTGTCAGGTTCTAAACTGGCATTAACACGTTCTGATCCATTGCCTCTCGCAGAACACTAGGTGTCGCACAGTGTAAACGATGTTGTTACTGTGCCTACCATAACATTCCGCACACACTGGATTATTTAAAAAATAAAAGACAGTTACAACATAAGGAAACTGGAAGAGTTTGACTGCACTGTTGAGTTTCCAAACTGCTGTCCCAAGGTGAATGCCTACATCTACATTTAAGTTCATGTGTCAATGTGACAGAACAGCTGATAGCTACGTATTCCAGTTCGACTGATTCCTCATATTGCAGTCATGAACGCGATCTCTGCTTCAGTTCTATCCGTCCCCAGAAGGTGTTGTCCCTCCACCAAAACTCTTTCTCCTACTCAAACAAGCGATGTCAGTCAGTCATTATGTGATAACCAGCAGCAGGGATGGAAAAGGCACCCACGATGTAGTGACATAATAAGCATTGCCTTGATTGTGAGAAAAATTTTACGAATTTTAAAGTAATTTTCAGACCAACCAATGATGGGACAGCATGTTTCCCAATTTCAGTATCATAGCTACCTCAGCACTACCCCACTTTGCTATTATCATTGCAAACGTGGATAGATGACTGTGCAGTCTGTCCATGCATTGTTAATTCTCGAGCAGATCCACCGTCAAAGTATATCAGACGGCGCTCCACATATTTCTAAGACTACGAACATAGTGCTCAATTTATGATGTATTTCTATTCTGATGGGGAGTCATAGCGCATTCTCACAGTCTTGGGGTAAAATTAGGTACTGAAAGATCCCCCGGACTGTCATTGGCCAACCCACCCGCCAGTACCAAGTTAACCTGCAATCGACCAGAAGTAGACCACGCTACATTCCACGTCTCGTGAATGAGTGGAGCTTGCCAAGTCCTTTCCCATCCAAGAGCACAAGATTTCTCGAGATGCGCCAATGTTGAGGAGGATAGCACTCCTTATCAGAGTATAGTATTAGATTTGAAAGTGTTGTGATGTAATAGCAGACAGTGAATAAGAACAAGAAAGGGGTGATTTTTATGCGCAGTGGAGCTCCAGACTGATGGAGTTCGAACCATCGTAAATCAACGAAGCAATCAGTTTAAAAGTACATGGTGATTCAAAAAGAATACCACAACTTTAAAAATGTGTATTTAATGAAAGAAATGTAATATAACCTTCTGTTATACATCATTACAAAGAGTATTTAAAAAGGTTTTTTTTTCACTCAAAAACAAGTTCAGAGATGTTCAATATGGCCCCCTCCAGACACACGAGCAATATGAACCCGATACTCCAACTCGTTCCACACTCTCTGTAGCATATCAGGCGTAACAGTTTGGATAGCTGCTGTTATTTCTCGTTTCAAATCATCAATGGTGGCTGGGAGAGGTGGCCGAAACACCATATCCTTAACATACCCCCATAAGAAAATATCGCAGGGGGTAAGATCAGGGCTTCTTGGAGGCCAGTGATGAAGTGCTCTGTCACGGGCTGCCTGGCGGCCGATCCATCGCCTCGGGTAGTTGACGTTCAGGTTTCATAACTAACCTTTTTCGTAGGACTCTCCATACAGTTGATTGTGGAATTTGCAGCTCTCTGCTAGCTCTGCGAGTCGATTTTCCTGGGCTGCGAACAAATGCTTGCTGGATGCGTGCTACATTTTCATCACTCGTTCTCGGCCGTCCAGAACGTTTCCCTTTGCACAAACACCCATTCTCTGTAAACTGTTTATACCAACGTTTAATACACCACCTATCAGGAGGTTTAACACCATACTTCGTTCGAAATGCACGCTGAACAACTGTCGTCGACTCACTTCTGCCGTACTCAATAACACAAAAAGCTTTCTGTTGAGCGGTCGCCATCTTAGCATCAACTGACGCTGACGCCTAGTCAACAGCGCCTCAAGCGAACAAATGTACAACTAAATGAAACTTTATAGCTCCCTTAATTCGCCGACATATAGTGCTTAGCTCTGCCTTTTGTCGTTGCAGAGTTTTAAATTCCTAAAGTTGTGGTATTCTTTTTGAATCACCCTGTATTATTGCAGAGTCTACGATCAGTACCTGGAACGTATTGGTAAGAGAGAACATAAACACACGCACTCCTAAGGCTAAAATGTTCTGCACTTAAAACGACTATAATGTAAGATCGCTTGTGTTTCCGACCTATCAGACGTATGAAATATAGCGCTGTTAATATTTCGACGTAAGAAATATATTTCAAGCACATGACATACATCCATCTTCCCGGTTTCTCCACGATAAACTATGTTATAGAAACGTAAAACGAAAAACCCACTACCAGAAAACATTTGCTCTGCATCATACGAGCACAATATAGCTATCATTAATGGACTTCTCAGTAGGATCCAATGCAGGTATGTGGTTGAATAGAAAGACTTGATTCGAAATAATAAGACATCACTTCTACCGAAAGTGTAGCACTAGAGATCTGAAAAGCTAGTGTATATTTCTTACGATCTCAATCATCACACCATCTACTACTGTTTGTAATCCTTTTCAATCAATCATCACCTATAACTCTGACATGGCATTGAGACAGAATGCATTACAAATACAGGAGAAATATCTAGCGGCGGTGGCGTGAGGTAGTTGCAAATACCACACTTCTTTGCCGTACCACTTTCAAATTTCGGTACTTTTATCATGAGGTTGCACCATCGGCGTCGTATTGGTCTGATACTGTACACTGCGGCGATCACCATCTCGCTATTTATCTGGAAAAATCACGTGATTCGTAGGTAACGCCATACACAGATTTATAAAGGAAGTATAGCTTTTAACATGGGTGTTTGAGTGCACATATAGAACCAAGACGGCTTGTGACAGTAACATACAGTAGTTGTTGGGATTGGGATTTTTTTTAACCTCTGGTGGTTTGTAAGACGATTAAAGAGCTCTTTCTAAGACACGTTGGTGGCACTTGCGAGAAAAACTTATCAGACATGTCCACGCATAGGCGATTTTCGGTCAGTTTTATCTCGTATCACCAGCGATCAGTTATTGAAGAAGTATCATACTCAGTAGTAGGGGGTGCGTGATAAGTTTGCCTTGAGCATCAGGCTTATAAGAATTGACTGACAGCTACTTAACCTATTGTTTTCCTCTGATTGACAGGTAGTTAACCTATTGTTCTGTTCAGTGCTTTACCATGTCACCCCCATTTCCATTTTATTGACAAGCACTTAACCTATTGTCCCCACTGCCCCCTCTCCCTCTCCAAACCCCCTCCCCCCTCACTGCTACAGGCACTCTTTCAGGTCTGAGTTACTGGAATAGGCCCTCCTCTCACTCTTATCAATTTGATTGACTACTTAATTAAATTGATCAATTAATTATCCTCTCTGGTGGGAAAGTGCCATGCCCCCCTGCACGCTAACCTGGCGGGCAGATCAAATTCCATCAGGACAATGCAACTAACCTAAGAAAATGGCAGGAAGATAGGTGACTTGGGCTACCTCCACTAACCTAAGTCATCCGACTGCCACCTCTCCCTAGGAACTGGTGGGAAGATTGAATTTTGGAGGGAAGATAGATCAATTCGTCCATCTCTACTAAACTAAGAAAATGGTGGGAAAGAAAGGGCACTTGGGCTACCTCTTCTAACCTAAGCCATCCGACCACCACCTCTTCCCAGGAAACAGTGGTAGTAGCACTCTACCTGTGCTGGACATAAGTCTTCATTTTGCATGCGCTATTTATTTAAACAATTAGAAGCAGTACCTCCATCCAGTGTGTTAACCAAGAGGTCTGGAGTCTGACTGACGTAGAACACAGTACAACCACCAGAGGGTGCTGTCGTCCTTTCCGTGACATAATCCAAGATGGCGCTCAGGTGGGGGAGAGGAAGGGTCTCATATCAGGAAATTCAAGGGTATATTGTTTATTTATAAAAACATCAGTTTGTGAGAGTTGGATATTTCTTGCTCATCATTCTCTGCTGATTGGAAACATGTGGGTCTTGCAAGAAGTAATTACATGGAGCAAACATGTTACATAACCTATTGTTCAACACTGTACTCTGGCAGCCTTAACCTAATGTTTTACCGGCCGCTGTGGCCGAGCGGTTCTGGGCGCATGGGTCCGGAACGCCGTTGTTGCTATGGTTGCAGGTTCGAATCCTGCCTCTGGCATGGATGTGTGTCATGTCCTTAGGTTAGTTACGTTCAAGTAGTTCTAAGTCTAGGGGACTGATGACCTCAGATGTTAAGCCCCATAGTGCTCACAGCCATTTTATCCTAATGTTTGGCCCTTTGTTGGCACTTAACCTATTGTTCTGTTAAGTGGTTCTCCATATCATCCCCATTTCCTTAAACTGTTCTACCGCCTTTGATACCAAATTAAGTAATTAGTTATGTCCTCCCACCATTTTCTGGTACACTTTTCGAATTTCACATGCTTTTGAACGCCATTTTTAGTTCATTCTTGTTTGTCACACACCTCCTTAAACTACCCTACTGCATTTTACATAAAAATTATGCAAATTAACCTAGTGTTCTGTGCTTAACCTGCTGTTCTGCTCCATGTCACTCAATCACACACACCCTCCCCTTGTACCCCACGTTGATATAAAAAATTTATGCAAATTGATTAATCGATATTTTTCACATGTATGGGGAGTGTTTTTAATTCACATCACCCTCTTGGTCGGTGAAACCGACGGAACACAGTTTAAGCAAAAGATCGCTACTAAAAAACACATCCCGCCACTCGACGCCAAATGCCGCCGCCAGGCCTTTCAGCGTCTGAGCGAGACAGGTACCCTCGCACCTCGGAAGACTGACAGTGGAAGGACCCGCACAGTCCCTACGCCTAACAGGCAGGGGTGTGTGTGGTAGGTTCAGTGTTAGAAACCCCTGGAGCCAGTGTGCAGCTATTGGCAGCAGCAGAAGGCATATCTCTCACTCTCATCTGTGCGTGTTCGTGTGTGTGTGTGTGTGTGTGTGTGTGTGTGTGTGTATGTGTGTGGGGAGGGGGGGGGGGGTAGTACTTCATCAACAGTTGCTGTACCCATATCATCTGCAGTGCGATCAGACTCTAAGGCCACTGGATCATCGTGGCAAACAGCTGATTTGTCAATGGCTGTTGCAGAATTCTGCCGCGGACCCACTGTCCACCATTTACTGATGAGGCATGGTTCGCAAGATATGGAGTGAATTTCCGTAACCAGTATTTATAGGCAGATGTAAATCCCTAAGCAACTGACGAAAGAGGGCATCAAAACCGATTCACAATCAACGTATGGGAGCGCGTACTTGGTGATAAATTAGAAGGGTCATACGTGCTACCACATACGTTAACTTGGTCGCGTATCTGACTTTCTCATTAATGTACTGGCTGGAGGCTGTGGTTCTCGCATGATGGGGCACCGGCACACTTTCGTCACAATGTGCGCGAAAATATGACGCAGACATTTCAGGACTCCTGGACTGGTCGTGGGGCCCCACACCTTGGCCTGCTCGTTTCCCAGACCTCAGTCCCATAGACTTCTGGTTATGGGGACACTTGCAGGAATTTCTCTACGCGACGCCAATCAACGGTGTGTGGACATTACAGGGTTGCGTCTTCAATGTGTTCCATCAGGTACAACAACAGCTGGTTATACTTCTAAGGGTTGTAACGTATAATTTTATATATATAAATTTTCGGTGCATACAGTGTCACGTCTTTGTGTCACACAAATTTTTATTTTTAAAGGGGATCACTTAAGACTATTTCTATCGGTTCGCCTCTCAAATTTCTCCCTCGTATCACAAAATTGTCGTCTGATGTAGTACAAACTGAAAAAATAAATTCCTTTTAAAGTACAGTTTCGTATATAAATTATATTCAAAACCTCACACCTGTGTCACAGAACAAATCCTACACCGAGAATACTTTACACAAGTTTAATGGAAGAAATGCTTGGCTCTGAGCACTATGGGACTTAACATCTGAGGTCATCAGTCCCCTAGAACTTAGAACTACTTAAACCTAACTAACCTAAGGACATCACACACATCGATGCCCGAGGCAGGATTCGAACCTGCGACCATAGCGGTCTCGCGCTTCAAGACTGAAGCGCCTAGAACCGCTCGGCCACCAGCGGCCGATAATTATTACAGTATTTAAAGAACATCAAAATACGGACAGATTGAAATGAATAAACAGTGCAATTCAACTGTAAAAAGCTAAGGAGCGTATTATTAGCAAAATGAGAAATATGCAAAAGTGATATGCCAAAATGAGTACTTCTCAATTGGGAGTAAATCAAAGCAATCAGAATGGCTGAAAGAGAGCACAATAACATGAGCCATAAACGAATAAGAGCTAAGCAAATAAGAGGATAGGCAAAAATGAGATGCCAACAAAATGAGAGCTGGCCGAACTCACTTATATACGGTTGCGCTCGTGGCGGCGTCTAGCGGCCCGTACGCAAGTTGTGCGACTGCTGTCGCAGGTCGACCCTTAATCTATGATGTTGCAGGGTGCTTCATTTTTTACTTTGGAGGGTCAGGAATGTGTTTTGTTATGAATGGACGCCACGTTGAACACCTCCTATAAAGACGTGTTTATCGCAGAAAATATCGATTTCCGGACCCATGTTTATTGGACTTTTGTCAGCAAGCATGCACCTGCAGACCTATGTTTATTGGGCTTGATTTTCTTGTCTCAAAGTGTGGTGTCACCGCCAGACACCACACTTGCTAGGTGGTAGCTTAAATCGGCCGCAGTCCATTTAGTACATGTCGGACCCGCATGTCGCCACTGTGTGATCGCAGACCGAGCGCCACCACAAGGCAGGTCTCGAGATACGGACGAGCACTCGCCCCAGTTGTACGACGACTTTGCTAGCGACTACACTGACGAAGCCTTTCTCTCATTTGCCGAGAGACAGTTAGAATAGCCTTCAGCTAAGTCAATGGCTACGACCTAGCAAGGCGCCATTAACCATTTTAAGATAGAGTCTCACTTGTATCATCAAGGAATGCTGTATTCACATGAAGGATTAAAAGTTAAGTATTAAAGCAGCTACGTACTTTTCTTGCTACCATTCAATACGTGTCCTGTTTCAGACCTCTCTTTAGCCAACGTGAGATTACGCGTGCCTTTCGGCTACTTCAGTGTGGCGTAGCTGTCTTGTTACGCCTCAACACAAAGAGTACTACCACATCTCAAAGTATTCGGCCTTTTTTTTTTTTGTTGAAAACCCTGTATAATTTTGCACAAATATTATGTACACAACAACATGCTGTTTTGTTTTCTTCTCCGCAGTCTGCTTAAGACGAAATAGTTAAGTTGTATTTGTCGTTAACTTCGTAATCCTATCCCTTCACAGATTATAACTAAGCGAAATACTGTCATTCAAGCTAGCAATACGGATTTACCTACCGATTTTAAGATATTTGAATTCGCATTTAAAATTTCCTTTGCAATAACAATATACAGAGCTCAAGATCAGAGAGAGAGAGAGAGAGAGAGAGAGAGAGAGAGAGAGAGAGAGAGAGAGATAAAATGACAGACAGAGAGGGGAGGAGGAAATGGAGAGGGGAAAGGAGGGTGTGAACAGAGAGAGGGCCAGCAGATGGAGTGACAGTAGGGAGGAGGGGATTAAGAGAGAGGGGGGGGGGAGCAGGCGATGGAGGGATACAGGGTAGGAGAAAGGGGGAGCAGGGCGTGGACACAGGCAGGGAGGGGAAAGTGACTAGGACGTGTATACACTTAGCAGTTAGCAGTCACTGCTGGGCTCTTTAGTCTGAATGAAAATTCAAGAGATATATACTAATTAACAAATATCTAACTGCCATTTTAATGAAAAATGCGTGTCGTCTTATTTCTAATTGCATATTGCACACAAAAATCAATTTTTCACAGCAAATACAAATTCGTAATCACCAATCTCTTATAGAAGATTAATAATAAAGATTGATTAAATTAACAAAATAACTACAAATGAAGTTGTTCTTCTTTATGTATTTCATTCTCTATACAAATATTCTGGAGATGGCAGGGGTAAAATACAGGGAGCGAAGGGCTATTTACAATTTGTACAGAAATCAGATGCCAGTTATAAGAATCGAGGGGCATGAAAGGGAAGCAGTTGTTGGGAAGGGAGTGAGACGGGGTTGTAGTCTCTCCCCGATGTTACTCAATCTGTATATTGAGCAAGCAGTGAAGGAAACAAAAGAAAAATACGGAGTAGGTATTAAAATTCATGGAGAAGACATAAAAACTTTGAGGTTTGCCGATGAGATTGTAATTCGATCAGAGACAGCAAAGGACTTGGAAGAGCAGTTGAACGGAATGGACAGTGTCTTGAAAGGAGGATATAAGATGAACATCAACAAAAGCAAAACGAAGATAATGGAATGTAGTCGAATTAAGTCGGGTGATGCTGAGGGAATTAGATTAGGAAATGAGACACTTAAAGTAGTAAATGAGTTTTGCTATTTGGGGAGCAAAATAACTGATGATGGTCGAAGTAGAGAGGATATAAAATGTAGACTGGCAATGGCAAGGAAAGCGTTTCTGAAGAAGAGAAATTTGTTAACATCGAGTATAGATTTAAGTGTCAGGAAGTCGTTTCTGAAAGTATTTGTATGGAGTGTAGCCATGAATGGAACTAAAACATGGACGATAAACAGTGTCGACAAGAAGAGAATGGAAGCTTTCGAAATGTGGTGCTACAGAAGAATGCTGAAGATTAGATCACATATCTAATCAGGAGGTATTGAATAGGATTGGGGAGAAGTTTGTGGCACAACTTGACTAGAAGAAGGGATCGGTTGGTAGGACATGTTTTGAGGCATCAAGGAATCACCAGTTTAATATTGGAGGGCAGCGTGCAGGGTAAAAATCGTAGAGGGAGACCAAGAGATGAATACACTAAGCAGATTCAGAAGGATGTAGGTTGCAGTAGGCACTGGGAGATGAAGAAGCTTGCACAGGATAGAGTAGCATGGAGACCTGCATCAAAACAGTCTCAGGACTGAAGACCACAACAACAACATACACATGCTCCCTTCATTCAAAAATTTATTACAGTCGGGAGTCGATCCCCTGCCACCGACACGATAGCCATGCATTGTACCACAGATACACGTGGCCCAGCGGAAAAACGCAAACGTACTTTAGGAAACTGAAGGCTCTCGGGAACCTTGAAACTCGATTTTCCTATGTGAGACTGACGTTTGAGTTCCCAACTTCGCGTATCATCTGTATATACAAAAGGCAGCGTCACGACTGACTGGTCAGGGATTTTCTCTGCCTCGTGATGGCTGGGTGTTGTATGGTGTCCTTAGGTTAGTTAGGTTTAAGTAGTTCTAAGTTCTAGGGGACTGATGACCACAGATGTTAAGTCCCATAGTGCTCAGAGCCATTTGAACCATTTGAACCACGACTGACTGGTGACTCACCAGCGCCCAGACCAAACCGCTAAAGACAGGAACTTTGGAGAAGGCATAGGTCTTTTAATGGAGCCGTCGTTTACGAAGGTATTTTTCGTAATTCCAACCCCAACGGGATGAAATAGGAATGATGGTTCTTTTTAATGTCGCTATTAAGGAAATTTTGACGCTAGAACTACGAAAACTAGTATTTGGTTACTCGGTCAGATAATAAAAAATACGTGTTTCACGATTCTCGGTATTCAATCACTAATGGGTTAAATTAGGGGGTGAACGTTGTTTTTAAAAATAAATAATCAACAAGTACTAAAGGAATTTTAAGGCTACATCTGGTATTTACCTTCTCAGTTAGAAACAAAAATACATGTTCCAGTGTTTCTGGAGTACAGCCCTTAAGGTAGTGCAATAGGGAATAAATAATTTTAAGAAACTATTCCGTTACATTAAATAAATTTTGAAGCTAGATATACAAAAATTAGATTCCACATCTTTGTTTAATATAAAGAAATATTCGTCAGGGGACGACAGTTGCCATGGAAATATGTCCATAAGAACGCGAAAGGCATGAGTAACGAAAACTTTGGACTCCAGCTACCAGAATCCCTTTTTGGTCAGGAAAACATTCGTAAAGATCACGCTTATGTGGTCTTCTGGCAACAGTATTACAGATTTGATGTTTTACTGGATTCGTGATATTTACGGTACACTCTTGAAATGAGTTCACGGGAAAATCCCCACTTCGTCACTACCTCGGAGATGCTGTGTCCCATCGCTCGCGAGCCGACTACAACACAAAGTTCAAACTCACTTAAATCTTGATAACCTGCCACTTTAGCAGCAGTAACCGATCTGACAACTGCGCCAGACACTTGCCGTCTTATACAGGCTTTGCCTACCGCAGCGCCGTATTCTGTATTTTTATATAACTCTGTTTGAATATGTATGCCTTTGGCGCTTCAGTATATACAGGGTGTTACAAAAAGGTACGGCCAAACTTTCAGGAAACATTCCTCACACACAAAGAAAGAAAAGATGTTATGTGGAAATGTGTCCGGAAACGCTTACTTTCCATGTTAGAGCTCATTTTATTATTTCTCTTCAATTCACATTAATCATGGAATGGAAACACACGGGACAGAACGTACCAGCATGACTTCAAACACTTTGTTACAGGAAATGTTCAAAATGTCCTCCGTTAGCGAGGATACATGCATCCACCCTCCGTCGCATGGAATCCCTGATGCGCTGATGCAGCCCTGGAGAATGGCGTATTGTATCACAGCCGCCCACAATACGAGCACGAAGAGTCTCTACATTTGGTACCGGAGTTGCGTAGACAAGAGCTTTCAAATGCCCCCATAAATGAAAGTCAAGAGGGTTGAGGTCAGGAGAGTGTGGAGGCCACGGAATTTGTCCGCCTCTACCAATCCATCGGTCACCGAATCTGTTGTTGAGAAGCGCACGAACACTTCGACCGAAATGTGCAGGAGCTCTATCGTACAGGAACCACATGTTGTGTCGTACTTGTAAAGGCACATGTTCTAGCAGCACAGGTAGAGTATCCCGTATGAAATCATGATAACGTGCTCCATTGAGCGTAGGTGGACGAAACTAAAATGAGCTCTAACATGGAAATTAAGCGTTTCCGGACACATGTCCACATAACATCTTTTCTTTATTCGTGTGTGAGGAACGTTTCCTGAAAGTTTGGTCGTAGCTTTTTGTAACACCCTGTATACTGGGTGGTCAAAAAGTCAGTATAAATTTGAAAACTGAATATATCACGGAAAAATGTAGATAGAGTGGTACAAATTGACACTCATGCTTGGAATGACATTGGGTTTTATTAGCACCAAAAAAATACAAAAGTAAAAAAATGTCAGACAGATGGCACTTCATCTGATCAGAATAGCAATAATCAGCATAACAAAGTAAGACAAAGCAAAGATGATGTTCCTTACAGGAAATGCTCAATATGTCCACCATCATTTCTGAACAATAGCTGTAGTCGAGGAGTAATGTTGTGAGCAGCACTGTAAAGCATGTCTGGATTTATGGTGAGGCATTGGCGTCGGATGTTGTCTTTCAGCATCGCTAGAGATGTCGGTAGATCACGATACACTTGCGACTTCAGGTAACCCCAAAGCCAATAATCACACGGACTGAGGTCTGGGGATCTGGGAGGCCACGCGTGACGAAAGTGGCGGCTGAGCACACGATCACCACCAAACGACGCACGAAAGAGATCTTTCACGCGTCTAGCAATACTTCGTTTTTTTTTTTTTTGTTCTAATAAAACCCTATGACATTCCAAGCATGTGTGTCAATTTTACCTCTCTATCTACGTTATTCCATGGTTTATTAAGTTTTCAAATTTAGACTGACTTTTTGATGACCCGGTACTTAAACTCCAAAGAAACTGGTATACGCATGCATCTATATATATGAAATCCGACTGGCTTGTAGGGCCTCCTTTCCACACTCCTGCACTCGCAGAGCAACAGCGGTGTGGCAGCAACGTGGCGGGGCGGGGCAGTGAAGTGACGGCGGCGCCTTGACGCCTGGTCTATGCAACCCTCAACACTGCACTCCTAGTCTTGCTTAGCCCGGTGCCTCTGCTGCCCGGGTCTGCAGGCTCGCTGAGCAGTGTTACGGACAGAGGCTCAGGCCGCTGTCCAACTCCACAGCTCCCACTGCTCAGATCCTCGTAAACAGCGGCGGACCCTCGCCCGTTTTTATTATAATTTTAATTTTTTCTCGGCTCTGATTGGTCGCACGTGTCGCTGCCGCAGGCGGTGATAAGCGGCCGTTCTGATTTATCGCCGGGCCGGAACGCTGCGCCCGAAAACAAAACAGCTGCCTTTCGTTTTTTTTTTCTTCTGTTCTCTCTTGTGTGACTGGCTGCGTCGCTTAGACAGCGCTGCTGATATCCTGTGGCATCAGCCCTGTGAAGAAGTTGTGGACGAGCGCTGACGGGTCAGAGGTACCGAGGGCTCGGACACGGACCACACTGTTAAGAGCGATCTCATTTCCTTCTCTTGGTTCTGATTTACTGCTATTTCACCTTCCACTTGGCTTCCAAAGGGGACTTCACACGCTCAAATATTTGTTGCGCAATGGCGTCGCTTATCGTCTACTAAAGTCATCAGCAGATCAAAAGCAATTGCAAAACAATTTAGATAAGATATCTGTATGGTACAGATATTAGCAATACACTCGAAATAATGAAAAGTGTGAGGTCATGGGCACGAGAGCTAAGAGGAATCCATTAAACTTCAGTTACACGATAAATCTATCAAATCTAAGAACCATAAATTCAACTACATACCTAGGAACTTCAATAACAATCAACTTAAGTTGGAAACAAGACAAGAAAATGCTGTGAGGAAGGTGAACCAAAGATGGCGATTAATCGGCAGGACACTTAGAAGATGCAACAGCTCTAGTAAAGATACTGCCTACACTACACGCTGCTAAGTATTGCATTTTCGGGCAACAACGAAGTTATATTATGTAGCAGGTGTCATTAGAGCACAGTCAATAAAGTCATTTCTTGGAATAATGGATAAACTACGCATTCATCTTTTCGTGTTTCCCACGCTGGTCTCGTTGTGAACTCATGGCTCAATCGTCGAAAATCTAGGTAGTGATGATTCCAAGCTCGGATGCAAAGAGGCCTGGGTGTTATTCTGCGATATTCAAACGTTTTATAGATGTGTTTCATAAACCATTCTTGAAGATTAAACTTTTGCAAGTTAGGACAGTGGTGATGTAAAAAAGTAAGCAGCAATCCGAATTTAAGTTACACTTCATTTTTATTGCTTTTGTTGCAACATCATAATATAAAACATACTTGAAAATATCTTCCTCACTGTTGAAGTTCACATTTCATAAACTGACTACAATTTGCGTCTTTTCAACATGACGACCAAGACTTGACTCTCTAACAACCGCTTACGTGCCCAAAAATCAGAGTTACAAGTACGTCAAAGATCATAGTGGCAAAAGAAAGAATACACATAAGAGTAATATCATTGCAATATACACATATAGATGTATCGAAGTACCTCTACATTAATGAAATCAAATCTGAATGTGGTCACAGAAATATGTTAACTATTTTACAGAAAAACAGTAGAATGTTGCTGGTATCGAGAGGTTGAGGTGAGGTGCCGTAATGGTTACGTAATTCAAGTACCATTACAAGTGCTGCTAAAAACCATCATCATAATGAAACAAGGAAAATTCGAGCACGCACAGAAAGATACATGTACTCGTTTTATCCGCGTTGATTTAACTGTTTTCCCCGTACGGTGAGCCTATGAAGACTCTGCTGCTCTACAGTACATGGCTGCGAGCGGCCTCACGCAATGGGAATGCAACGCACGAAAGAATAACAGCTGGCGCTGCCTGCTACCAAGGCTCCGTGTGAGAACACCTCTGAGCGCGGGAATCTTATTTTAAAAGGAGATTTTAAAACCGGTCAATTTCAGCAAAAAAATTTAATCTCGACAATTTTGACCTTCTTCCGTAAACTACTTTAGATCCCCTCAAGTTGTTGCCTACAGTTATTTGTTTGTACATTTGAAAGTTCTTAGCGTCACGGTTCCGATGGTTGAATCGGTAGGTCATAGGTGCGTTGTCGCTGGTTCAAAGCTACGAACTGACTTTGTTTTTTTTTCCATTTGTGAAGCTGAAACCGGCTCCAAAGTGGCTTCGTTGAGAAAAACGCATCAACGGTACTACGAAATTTAACCGTCCAACACTATGCACTTCCCACTCATTTTTCTTTTAAATATTCTTTTAAATATTTCTAAGACGTGGCACCAGTTTGTTGTTTGAGCGCCCAGGTACTCTTTCGGCAGGTAGGGACCTACCCACTAGCAGGTGCAAGCCAGTCTGATGAAAAATTCACAGTAAAATATGGGAAGATTCTCAGTACATGATACATACGAGGCAATTCTATACGCGTCTTCTTTTAAATATACCCGGGAAACCAGAGTGCCATGTGGAATAGACTGTACGTCACTTTAGAAAGGGCCGTACAACTCCGGAAAGCGCACAGAATAACACGGAACCACTGCAACGAACGACTGACAGACACATCTCACCGTTTTGTTTTGGCTGAAGCATTACATGCGAGAGAAACTCTCGTCTCTAGGAGGCCACTCACAAATTGATGAACCTGGGAACGAAAGACGAGCAAAAAATTTTCAGAAAAATGTATGGTCCCATTAATACCAGTCGCGTAAGGGTTGAAAGGAAATTGAAGAGCTATACATAACAGTTCAGTGGTGCAATACGCAGACGACGCTTAAGTTCTATGCTCATGTCTGCAGTATGGACAGCAGTAGTTTAACTAAAAACACCTACTTAATACAATAAATTCAAAGGTGTACAAATCACTTGACTAGAGGAGATTAAGCAATACATAGGATAAATGAATGCCACAGAAGATAATCACGAGGGAACGGAAAGCATTTGGAATCCTAATAGCAAATTACGCAATCGTGAAAAACGTACAAAGACCACTCGAAAACAATGAAGAGGTCTTCGTGAAGAAAATAAGAAAATTCAGTTGTCAGACCAAGCTAACAAGTTCAAAGGCGTACTTTAACTTAACGTCAACTAATAATAATAGTAGTGGGCCTATAATTATAAATTATACTTATTCAAGACATTACAGATTTTTATTTTATAAATCTGATCGGTTGAAAACTGCGATGTAAGTATTGCCTAAAGAACAGGGGCTCAAGATACTTTAGTGTGCAGAATAAAGTGATGCTCTAGGAGCAGGCGAATATGGAGAGCAAGATGAGTGTGGCATTGAAGAGGATGTGGTAGTCGCCGATGAATTGGTGTCTGATGAGAAGAACGTGACGTTGCACCTCCACAATCCACCCCAAAGGTTCCCACTACCAGAAGACGACAACGCTCTGTTTGTCCCAGTAATGACGGGAGGGGGAGAGGCAACGGCTAGGTGTAAATAACGTAACCGATTTATTTACTGTTCACGTAAAGCTCTGTGTAAATTATCACGTGAAAAAATTATTTTACTACTCGTTGAGTTGTTTATAATAATTTAGTAGCGATAAGAAATGAATTTCTATACTAGAATAGTTGTTTTATTTATTTTTATAACTCGGTTACGAAATTCTCAACATAGTGTTCTGGGATAATGCGCTGGTCCACTGCGCTGACATTTCATCCAAGACGTGTCATTGTGTATATAGTTTGCGTATATTATTTGTCAAATTAAACACCTACATTAAAACCTCGAATGAAATAAAACCATATTAGGATACTCGCTATTTATAGGATGCAGAAAATAAAGGAGATTCAAATTCCGAACCATTCCTTGCTACATGAAACGGGCGCATGGATCTCTTATTTATTTATTGGTTTTTGTTTTATCACCACATACCCAATCGTAGGTTATACATCAGTAACAACTGTCAGTTTTGAGTATTATCTATGTAGAGATTTAAGTCCATTCACAGCAAAAGAAGTAAAAATTTTATGAAATTGGTGTGTTCGCACTAGGATTATTTATATAGGAAATTTAAATTAAAATCAGCTACAACAAAACGTGTATTATTGTTAACAAAATAGATGTGTAGAAGCACGCTTCACGTTATGTACGGAGAAAAGCCACTGCCCTTTGTGGTTGGTGGGCAGACGCGGAGTGCAAATGGCGACAGCGTAATTGGTGAGTCTTGTGAAGATGGCGCCCGATGTTCGAGAAACATTTTTTTCTGAGTTTGTTACAGATATTCTACAGTTATTTGAGCAGAAGTTGAATAATTGTACAAATTTCTGCAGAGAAACCGAAAGTAGTCGGAAAAATTTTACTCCTGTAAGAAAATATATTCGCCAGTTTGCGAAAAACAATTATGATCGCAATTCTGAATAGCTTTCCAGGAAACCTACAGAAAAACCTTACTGATATTTTTCGCGCAAGTAACAGTTTATGAGGCAGTTTTAGTTAAGAGGGACACACTTCCACTGCACAAAAAAATTTCGTACAACACTTCTGAACAGTGCCCCAAGAGTTCTACTGAAAACGGTCAGTTAAGCCCTTACTCGAAGTCGGGAAAGTTTCTTCTCAGATAGCAGGGTGGCTCTGGTCCAACCTACTCGTTAACCACCTGCGGAAGACTATACGGTGCTACGCAGTCTAATACGAGTCAGCGGTTTAAAGTAAAATCGTGGCAGAGGTAGATTTTGCAATGCTTTTTTAAAGATTGTGGTAGCGTACATTTAATTTGCAGTGCAAAGCGTTGTACATTCTGAAGTACTACGGAGATACTGTGGTGTTCTCTTAATTCATTTACTGGAGGTAGCGGAAACTAATTTTGACGTCTGGAAGGCGATCGTGACCACGAACCAGTTCCAGAATACTTATTGAACAGAGGAATGTCTTTGCGTTCTGTTAAGAGGAAAGGAGAACATTTGGACGACATGTGTTTAAAGCTTACTCGTAAGGAAGTAGCTAACAACCAGACAACAAAGGAGTACGTTATTAACTATGAAGTGGTTGGTTCAAATGGCTCTGAGCACTATGGGACTCAACTGCTGAGGTCATAAGTCCCATAGAACTTAGAACTACTTAAACCTAACTAACCTAAGGACAACACACACATCCATGCCCGAGGCACGATTCGAACCTGCGACCGTAGCGGTCGCGCGGTTCCAGACTGTAGCGCCAGAACCGCTCGGCCACCAGTGGCCGGCAACTATGAAGTGTGTAAGGAGTACAGGCAACAGCTCGCTTGAACAGTGTGGTTATGGTCGTTCAGTTGGGTGGGGCTGCCATGCAGTCGCCGCTATAGCTTAACCGATGTTTACGAACCGTAACTGCCACAAAAATGTACAATCTACCGGGATTGAAACGTCTTCTCGGATTGGAAGAATTCGACGACAGAGACATTACCTTCACTCCGTCTCATCCCGTTGCTGTCATCGCAACTCCACTGCGATTTTGTTTTGTTTGGTGAAAGCGGGTCCCTCATTATTGCGATTATCTCATAAACCAGTTGTTGTTGTTGTTGTCGTCTTCAGTCCAGAGACTGGTTTGATACAGCTCTCCATGCTACTCTATCCTGTGCAAGCTTCTTCATCTCCCAGTACTTCCTTGGTCTCTCTCTACGATTTTTACCATCCGCGCTGTCCTCCAGTACTAAATTGGTAATCCCTTGATGCCTCAGAACATGTCCTAACAACCGATCCCTTCTTCTAGTCAAGTTGTGCCACAAACTCCTCTTCTCCCCAATCCTATTCAATACCTCCTCATTAGTTACGTGATCTACCCATCTAATCTTCAGCATTCTTCTGTTGCACCAAATTTCGAAGCTTCTATTCTCTTCTTGTCCAAACTATTTATCATCCATGTTTCACTCCCATACATGGCTACACTCCATAGAAATACTTTCAGAAACGACTTCCTGACACTTAAATCTATACCCGATGTTAACAAATTTCTATTCTTCAGAAACGCTTTCCTTGCCATTGCCAGTCTACATTTTATATCCTCTCTACTTCGACCATCATCAGTTATTTTGCTCCCCAAATAGCAAAACTCCTTTACTACTTTAAGTGTCTCATTTCCTAATCTAATTCCCTCAGCATCACCCGACTTAATTCGACTACATTCCATTATCCTTGTTTTGCTTTTGTTCAAATGGTTCAAATGGCTCTGAGCACTATGCGACTTAGCTTCGGAGGTCATCAGTCGCCTAGAACTTAGAGCTAGTTAAACCTAACTAACCTAAGGACATCACACACATGCATGCCCGAGGCAGGATTCGAACCCGCGACCGTAGCGGTCACTCGGTTCCAGACTGTAACGCCTAGAACCGAACGGCCACTCCGGCCGGCTTTGCTTTTGTTGATGTTCATCTTATATACTCCTTTCAAGACACTACCCATTCCATTCAACTGCTCTTCCAGGTCCTTTGCTGTCTCTGACAGAATTACAAATGTCATCGGCGAACCTCAAAGATTTTATTTCTTCTCCATGGATTTTAATACCTACTCCAAATTTATCTTTCGTTTCCTTCACTGCTTGCTCAATATACAGATTGAATAACATCGGGGAGAGGCTACAACCCTGTCTCACTCCCTTCCCAACCACTGCTTCCCTTTATCTCCCTCGACTCTTATAACTGTCATCTGGTTTCTGTACAAATTGCCGGCCGGAGTGGCCTTGCGGTTCTAGGCGCTACAATCTGGAACCTAGCGACCGCTACGGTCGCAGGTTCGAATCCTGCCTCGGGCATGGATGTGTGTGATGTCCTTAGGTTAGTTCGGTTTAATTAGTTCTAATTTCTTGGTGACTGATGACCTCAGAAGTTAAGTCGCATAGTGCTCAGAGCCATTTTTTTTGTACAAATTGTAAATAGTCTTTCGCTCCCTGTATTTTACCCCTGTCACCTTCAGAATTTGAAAGAGAGTATTCCAGTCAACATTGTCAAAAGCTTCATAAACCAGTACCTGCACAAAAAATGTCATTATGGTTTTCTGCAGACGTCTCGAGGCGCTATTCAGAATTGTGATTTTTTTTTTTTCGAAAATTGGGAATTAAGTTTATTGTTACAGACTTTAAATTTCCCAGGAGTGAGGAACGCAACGCTACGAGATTAACGAAACGCGATGCTTGCCAGTTATTCGTCTCCGGGCGATGAGTGTTAGCACCAGGTGCAATACGAAAAGTTAACGATTCGACGGGAATCGGGTAGGAATTTCCCTGCAACGAGACGTTGCGGGGAGCAGCGGATCGTTACTTGGAGCTGCGCGGAACACTCGTTGTTGACGGACGAATACGTACGAGAAGCAGCGGGCCTTCCGCGCGCTGAATGAAACCAAGACACGCGTCAGCCTGACTCACAATCCGGACTGATTCAGGTTGCACCCCTGTCAGAGTGACGCGACAGTCGACTGTTTTAAACAGTCGATTAGCCAGTCGAATCTCTTCTCGTTCAGTCGGTGCTATCAGTGGAATGAAACAACCGAATGTATCTAGTCTCTTTGGCCACCAACTGTACGAACGTTTTTGACTGACTCTGCGTTTTAGTCCTGAATGACATTTTCACTCTGCAGCAGAGTGTGCGCTGATATGAAACTTCCTGGCAGATTAAAACTGTGTGCCGGGCCGAGACTCGAACTCGGGACCTTTGCCTATAGCGGGTAAGTGCTCTACCAACTGAGCTACCCAAGCACGACTCACGCCCCGTCCTCACAGCTTTACTTCTGCCAGTACCTCGTCTCCTACCTTCCAAACTTTACAGAAGCTCTCCCATGAACTAGCACTCCTGAAAGAAAGGATATTGCGGAGAAATGGCTTAGCGACAGCCTGGGGGATGTTTCCAGAATGAGATTTTCACTCTGCAGCGGAGTGTGCGCTGATGTGAAACTTCCTGGCAGATTAAAACTGTGTGCAGAAGTAAAGCTGTGAGGACGGGGCGTGAGTCGTGCTTGGGTAGCTCAGTTGGTAGAGACTTTCCCGCGATAGGCAAAGGTCCCGAGTTCGAGTCTCGGCCCGGCACACAGTTTTAATATGCCAGGAAGTTTCTGCGTTTTTGTGTTTTCACGAAAGTGCTCGTACAGACTCTTCGGATGTACATGAGCCATGACTAGGGCTGCCGACTTTTTGCCGCACAAATTACGTACTCTATTTTGAGGAGTGCTAAATAAAAAGTATAGCTGAAGTATTTTAAAAATGTATGTATTTACTTACTTGAGACGAACGTTTCGTACTTCTGGAGTTAAATATCAGTATTTGGTTCTATTGCAAGTGTAATTAGTGGTGCTGCACTGGAAAAATGTCTTTGAATAAATGAAGAATTAATTTTAGGATTCCGTGGCTCAAACTGTAAAACGGAAGCCTTATAGGATCGCTTCGTTATAAGTCTATCTGACTGTAAAGAATCATTTTTCGTAGGAACAGGCGGACGAATCACACTCAGATTTATACCACGTGTTCGAAAGAACATAATCGCCTTAACTGTGGTCGGCCTTGGGGCGGATCCAGGATCTCGGTCAGGCGGGGGGGAGGGGGGGGGGGGAATTTTTTGGTACCTGCCTTCCAAAAAATTAATTCCAAATAAAACCATTAATACTCTACATGCGCGCACGCGCACACACACACACACACACACACACATATTATATATATATATATATATATATATATATATATATATATATATATATATATATACAAATGGGAGATAGGATACTCCGTGAAGAGTTTGACAGAGCACTGAAATACCTGAGTCGAAACAAGGCCCCGGGAGTAGACAACATTCCATTGGAACTACTGACAGCCTTGGGAGCCAGTCCTGACAAAACTCTACCATCTGGTGAGCAAGATGTATGAGACAGGTGAAATACCCTCAGACTTCAAGAAGAATATAATAATTCCAATCCCAAACAAAGCAGGTGCTGACAAATGTGAAAATTACCGAACAATCAGTTTAATAAGTCACGGCTGCAAAATACTGACGCGAACTTTTTACAGACGTATGGAGGAACTGGTAGAAGCCGACCTCGGGGAAGATCAGTTTGGATTCCGTAGAAATATTGGAACATGTGAGGCAATACTGACCCTACGACTTATCTTAGAAGCTATACTAAGGAAAGGCAAACCTACGTTTCTAGCATTTGTAGACGTAGAGAAAGCTTTTTACAATGTTGACCGGAATACTCTCTTTCAAATTCTGAAGGAGGCAGGGGTAAAATACAGGGAGCGAAAGGCTATTTACAATTTGTACCAGATGGTAGTTATAAGAGTCGAGGGACATGAAAGGGAAGCAGTGGTTGGGAAGGGAGTGAGACAGGGTTGTAGCCTCTCCCCGATGTTATTCAATCTATATTTTGAGCAAGCAATAAAGGAAACAAAAGAAAAGTTCGGAGTAGGTATTAAAATCCATGGAGAAGTAATAAAAACTTTGAGGTTCGCCGATGACATTGTAATTCTGTCAGAGACAGCAAAGGACCTGGAAGAGCAGCTGAACGGATTGTGTCTTGAAAGGAGGATATAAGATGAATATCAACAAAAGCAAAACGAGGATAATGGAATGGAGTCGAATTACGTCGGGTGACAACAACATAATTTATGAAATCCCTTCTTACAAGTTATTTAGTTGTTAACAGGATCCCACAAAACTCGTTTTTATTAAATTCATCGTTAGTGACAATAAGCTATGGCCCCTGCTGGTGCATGCTGCTGAGAATTGCTGTAAACGACGTGGAAAAAGGCAGTCATCTAAAGAGGCGACTGCAAAACGTAGCGCCAAAACAGACACACACACACGCCACAACAAGTCATGTACTCTAGTCCAGTAAATTCCGTTGCACAACCCACATTCTGTATCACTTGTAAATACTTATTCAAATACGCATTCACATAGCTTCTGGAAATATTAGTTTTAAGTTTTTCGTGTAACGATCTGTTGAGGGCTTAAATGACAGTGAAACTGACACTCATTGAACACGCACACAGTGCTGTGAAGGTCGGATTCCGGTTACTGACGGCTCAGGTCGCTTACGGAGTCCATTTTAAAATTGGCCTCGCGGTCGCGTTGTCGCTTCCCGAGCACGGTGTCCCGGGTTCGATTCCCGGCAGGGTCAGGGATTTTCACCTGCGTCGAGATGAGTGGGTGTTTGTGTTGTCATCATTTCATCATCATTCACGGAAGTGGCGAGACTGGACTGAGCAAAGGTTGGCACTTTGTGCGGGCGCTGATACCGGCGCAGTTGAGCGCCCCACAAACCAAACATCACCATCATCATCATCATCCATTTTAAGAGAGGGGCATAGGCTTGTTGTACGTACGATACAGTATTAATAGTTATGGCGATTATTTTTCAAGTAATAAACGGTTTAATTACTTTTTTCCGCTGCCTCGGTTTCATTTGACTGCCCCTTATAGCAGAGGAGTGGGACTTGTTATCACCTGCTGGAATGCTTCCAGTTACAGTTTACGTTGGGTAGGCTACCGCTCGGCTCTTTTCCTAGTCCACATTTATCGAGAACCAGGGAACAGACCTGTAGGCCAGAAAAATATCTTCGTTCACTCTTTTGTATGGAAAGAGTATAAAAATTGCATGCACAAAATTGTCGAACAATGCGACTTACTCCTGCCTGTTGCAACAATCCTTGATCATATTCTGAGCTCAGACATCACAGCGTTCCTCCAGGAAAACCACTCTCCGACAAACAGCGCTGATTCAGCGAGAAATAAAGGGAAAAAAAGCCGCTCGTGTGGAACGCAGTTCGCTGTACTGACGTACGACATCTCGAAGTGCGAGTGTACGCAACGTGAACAGCCAGACTTCTGCAAGGCGTTCCAGGCTGCGCAACATCGTCGACTACTCGACAAGACACTATCGTAAGGAGCAACTTTGCGTACACGTGGGTGGCCCGAGGAATATCTGACTTGCTGCACGCAGTACCTTGTGCTGAACGGCCAATGTACCATAGAAACGACAGTGGCAACCGGTGTGCTCCAAGGAAGCGAAGTAAGACGTGGAACGTCGACAGTAGGCGGGAACGACTAATCAGACAGTTTCAGCAGCACTGTCATATTGTTCGCTGACGCAGTGGCCTTAGTTGCACAATCGTAAAGAACTGAGGAAAGACTTGGAAAAAATTTCCACTTGGTGAGAATGAATGGCAACTCTCTTGAGATGTGGATGAATGTAAGGTAATGCCTATGAGGGAGACGAGGAATCTGATTAGGAAGTTGGTGGTGAACATTTTGAGCACGTCACATCGTGTAATTTTTTAGATGTAGGCTATAATACTAAGAGGCGATGTGGAATGGGAAGATTCGCCTTAAAATGCCGCTTCCGGGATACGAGGCGACCAGCCTACGCAATATCGAATTCGCCTCGCGGACTTAACGATGAGGCGAACCGGCCAGTCTGCGCGTGGTTTTTAGGCGGTTCTCCGCGGGAATACTGGACTCATTCCAACATCGCGCTTCTGATCTTTTAGTTTAACAAATCATTAACGCAGGAAAATCGTACGAACGTACGGTCATTTGATCGTCTGGAGGACATAGTAAAAGGCATCCCTGGCGAAAAGAAGCACGTGAAAGACTTGGAAACAAGTAAGTCTCAGGTCCGGATGGAATCCGAAAAATAATACTCTACAGCACTGGTCCCTTACTTAGCTTGCATGTATCGCAAATCTCTTACCCAGGCCAAACTCCTAATACTGGGTAAAAAAACCGCATATGGCTCCTGTATATAACAAGAGTAAGAGAACGAAACTGAAAATTACAAACCGACATCCTTAACATCGGTTTGATACAGAATTCTTTAACGTATTTTTAGTTCCAATATAAATAAAAGTCCTTGAGACTGAGGTGCTTACGTCCGTTAATCAACAGGGTTTAAGAAACCATCGCTGCTGCTGCGAAACTCGGCTCGCCTTTTCCTCACACATACTTCAAACCATGTATGGAACAGCAATAGGAAAGCATTTTAAACGGTGCCCCACCGCACGAATGTCGGAGCATACGGAATAACTTCACAGATCTGTGAGTGGTTCGAGGACTTGTTAATTAATACAACGCAGTACAGTGACCTCGACAGCCAGTGTTCGTCAGGGAGAAGCGTAGCGTGAGGTGTGCCCTAGGCAAGTGTGACGGGGCCGCCGTTGTACGTCTGTCTATACAGGGTGTCACAAAAAGGTAAGGCCAGACTTTTAGGAAACATTCCTCACACACAAGTAAAGAAAAGATGTTACGTGGGCATGTGTCCCGAAACGCTTAATTTCCATGTTAGAGCTCATTTTAGTTTCGTCAGTACGTACTGTACTTCCTCCATTCACCGCCAGTTGGCCCAATTGAAGGAAGGTAATGTCGACTTCGGTGCTTGTGTTGACATGCGACTCATTGGTCTACAGTACTAGCATCAAGCACATCAGTACGTAGCATCAACAGGTTAGTGTTCATCACGAACGTAGTTTTGCAGTCAGTGCAATGTTTGCAAATGCGGAGTTGGCAGATGCCCATTTGATGTACGGATTAGCACGGGGCAATAGCCGTGGCGCGCTACGTTTGTATCGAGACAGATTTCCAGAACGAAGGTGTCCCGACATGAAGGCGTTCGAAGTAATTGATCGGCGTCTTAGGGAGCACGGAACATTCCAGCCTATGACTCGCGACTGGGGAAGACCTAGAACGACGAGGACACCTGCAATGGACGAGGCAATTCTTCGTGCAGTTGACGATAACCCTAATGTCAGCGTCAGAGAAGTTGCTGCTGTACAAGGTAACGTTGACCACGTCACTGTATGGAGAGTACTGCAGGAGAACCAGTTGTTTCCGTACCATGTACAGCGTGTGCAGGCACTATCAGCAGCTGATTGGCCTCCACGGGTACACTTCTGCGAATGGTTCATCCGACAATGTGTGAATCCTCATTTCAGTGCAAATGTTCTCTTTACGGATGAGGCATCATTCCAACGTGATCAAATTGTAAATTTTCACAATCAACATGTGTGGGCTGACGAGAATCCGCACGCAATTGTGCAATCACGTCATCGACACAGATTTTCTGTGAACGTTTGGGCAGGCATTGTTGGTGATGTCTCGATTGGGCCCCATGTTCTTTCACCTACGCTCAATGGAGCACGTTATCATGATTTGGTACGGGATACTCTACATGTGCTGCTAGAACATGTGCCTTTACAAGTACGACACAACATGTGGTTCGTGCATGGTGGAGCTCCTGCACATTTCAGTCGAAGTGTTCGTACGCTTCTCCACAACAGATTCGGTGACCGATGGATTGGTAGAGGCTGACAAATTCTGTGGCCTCCACGCTCTCCTGACCTCAACCCTCTTGACTTTCATTTATGGGCGTATTTGAAAGCTCTTGTCTACGCAACCCCGGTACCAAATGTAGAGACTCTTCGTGCTCGTATTGTGGACGGCTGTGATACAATACGCCATTCTGCAGGGCTGATCAGCGCATCAGGGATTCCGTGCGACGGAGGGTGGATGCACGTATCCTCGCTAACGGAGGTCATTTTGAACATTTCCTGTAACAAAGTGTTTGAAGTCACGCTGGTACGTTCTGTTGCTGTGTGTTTCCATTCCACGATTAATGTGATTTGAAGAGAAGTAATAAAATGAGCTCTAACATGGAAAGTAAGCGTTTCGGGACACATGTGCACATAACATATTTTCTTTCTTTGTGTGTGAGGAGTGTTTGCTGAAAGTTTGGCCGTACCTTTTTGTACCACCCTGTATACTTGTAAATGATGTGGCTGACAAAGTGGCCAGCAGTCCGCAGTGGTCCAAGTTGAGTGACTGTAGGAGGATACAAGAAGAGTGGTAGCTAGTTGAGTAGTAGCTAGTTCCAAATGTACAAAAATGTTAGTTAATACGGATGAGAAGGAGAAACAAACCTGTAATCTTCAGATAGAGTATTACTAATATATCTGGGTACAGCGTTGCAAAGCGATATGAAATGGGACAAGCGTGTCAGGATTATGGTAGGCAAGGCGAATGGTCGAATCCGGTTTAATGAGAGAATTTTCGGAAATTGTGTTTCGTCTGTAAACGTATAGAGGAGTTTGTCAGTGAGTTGTGACAGGACAAGCATATAGCTGCTGGTGTCACTGATCGAGTGTTTGGGATCGCATCGAAGGAAGACATCGAAGCTGTCCAAGGGCGGGCTGCTAGGTTTGTTACCGGTGGCTTCGAACAACAGGCAAGTGCTACAGAGATACTTCGGGAGCTGAAGTGGGAAATTCCTGGAGGCAAGGCGATGTTCAGAAGATTTAGAGAACCGGCATCTGAAGCCTAATGCCGAACTATTTTACTGCTGCCAACACACATTTCGCGTAAGAATCACCAAGGTGTATTTCCGAGTGCAAGACGCAAGAAAATGACCGGTGTTGGTATAGCGTACCCTCCGCCACGCACCGTGCGGTGGCTTGCTGAAGAGTAATGTGTAGAGACACTCTACGCAAACATTTACTCTGAAGCGCCAAAAAAGCTGGTATAAGCATGCGTATTCAAATAGAGAGATGAGTAAACAGGCAGAATACGGCGCTGCGGTCGGAAACACCTACACTCCTGGAAATGGAAAAAAGAACACATTGACACCGGTGTGTCAGACCCACCATACTTGCTCCGGACACTGCGAGAGGGCTGTACAAGCAATGATCACACGCACGGCACAGCGGACACACCAGGAACCGCGGTGTTGGCCGTCGAATGGCGCTAGCTGCGCAGCATTTGTGCACCGCCGCCGTCAGTGTCAGCCAGTTTGCCGTGGCATACGGAGCTCCATCGCAGTCTTTAACACTGGTAGCATGCCGCGACAGCGTGGACGTGAACCGTATGTGCAGTTGACGGACTTTGAGCGAGGGCGTATAGTGGGCATGCGGGAGGCCGGGTGGACGTACCGCCGAATTGCTCAACACGTGGGGCGTGAGGTCTCCACAGTACATCGATGTTGTCGCCAGTGGTCGGCGGAAGGTGCACGTGCCCGTCGACCTGGGACCGGACCGCAGCGACGCACGGATGCACGCCAAGACCGTAGGATCCTACGCAGTGCCGTAGGGGACCGCACCGCCACTTCCCAGCAAATTAGGGACACTGTTGCTCCTGGGGTATCGGCGAGGACCATTCGCAACCGTCTCCATGAAGCTGGGCTACGGTCCCGCACACCGTTAGGCCGTCTTCCGCTCACGCGCCAACATCGTGCAGCCCGCCTCCAGTGGTGTCGCGACAGGCGTGAATGGAGGGACGAATGGAGACGTGTCGTCTTCAGCGATGAGAGTCGCATCTGCCTTGGTGCCAATGATGGTCGTATGCGTGTTTGGCGCCGTGCAGGTGAGCGCCACAATCAGGACTGCATACGACCGAGGCACACAGGGCCAACACCCGTCATCATGGTGTGAGGAGCGATCTCCTACACTGGCCGTACACCACTGGTGATCGTCGAGGGGACACTGAATAGTGCACAGAACATCCAAACCGTCATCGAACCCATCGTTCTACCATTCCTAGACCGGCAAGGGAACTTGCTGTTCCAACAGGACAATGCACGTCCACATGTATCCCGTGCCACCCAACGTGCTCTAGAAGGTGTAAGTCAACTACCCTGGCCAGCAAGATCTCCGGATCTGTCCCCCATTGAGCATGTTTGGGACTGGATGAAGCGTCGTCCCACGCGGTCTGCACGTCCAGCACGAACGCTGGTCCAACTGAGGCACCAGGTGGAAATGGCATGGCAAGCCGTTCCACAGGACTACATCCAGCATCTCTACGATCGTCTCCATGGGAGAATAGCAGCCTGCATTGCTGCGAAAGGTGGATATACACTGTACTAGTGCCGACATTGTGCATGCTCTGTTGCCTGTGTCTATGTGCCTGTGGTTCTGTCAGTGTGATCATGTGCTGTATCTGACCCCAGGAATGTGTCAATAAAGTTTCCCCTTCCTGGGACAATGAATTCACGGTGTTCTTATTTCTATTTCCAGGAGTGTATATAAGACGACGAGTGTCTGGCGCAGTTGTCAGATCGGTCACTTGCTACAATGGCAGGCTATCAAGATTTAAGTGAGTTTGAACGTGGTGTCCTAGTCGGCGTACGAGCGATGGGACACAGCATCTCAGAGGCAGCGATGATGTCGGGATTTTCCCCTTCGACCATGTCACGAATGTACGGTGAATATCAGGAATACGATAAAACTACAAATCTGCAACATCGCTGCGACCGGAAAAAGATCCTGCAAGAACGGGACCGACGACGACTGAAGAGAATCGTTCGACGTGACAGAAGTGCAACCCTTACGCACATTGCTGCAGATTTCAATGCTGGAGTACCAACAAGTGTCAGCATGTGAACCATTCAACGAAACATCATCGATATGGGGTTTCGGAGCCGAAGGCCCAGTCGTGTACCCTTGATGACTGCACGACACAGAGGTTTACGCCTCGCCTGGGCCCGTCAACATCGGCAATGGACTGTTGATGACTGGAAACATGTTGCGTGGTCGGAAGAGTCTCGTTTTAAATTGTATTGAACGGATGGACGTGTACGCATGTGGAGAAAGCCTTGAAAGCTCTCTGTTGGATTCCTTTCATGTTAATTTCTTAAATCTGTTGTCATTTACGGCATAAATTCCTCTTCTAAATTTACTGTGGTGTTTCTGACTATCTGGGAGGAGACCAAGCAGTGAAACGTGTTGCTTTTACACATAAACAAGAATGATCTGTCACACTACTACACTTTAAAACACAGTTTATATGTAATTCATGTCACAAAGTCTCATATGGAACCTACATCCGCTTTCTTTTATATACTGTATATGATAAGATACTGTCATCCCCCTTCCCTTCTGTGTGAGAGGATAAATGAGCAAATGTATTTCTAGTTGCATGCTTGAGGGTAGCAGACAAGCCTGTCTGCTAGAGAACAGTAGGACCAACGTCGGAACAGGTAGCTACGCTTTCTAAAAGCAGAGAGGTTTCTGTTCTTAGTATGGTCCTGTCCGTCCCTTGTCATGTTGGTATAGGAAGCTGCCTCTCTGGTCACTTCCGTTTGTATCTGTTAAGCACGCTCGGTAGGAGCGCAGGTCAGTCTGTCCGCGGCGAGCGTCTGAAGTGGTAAGATCTCCGGCTAAGCGCGTGTCTGCCAAGTCCTTAGGACAATGGATTTCTTAAGTTCAGCCTAACTGAAAATTTAATCACCTTTATTTCAGGTTTAGCTCTAAAATATCTAAGGTTATCTTAAATTGCAACGCAGTGTAATTCGAGTGTGAAGTTCAGAGTATCTTCCGGTAGTTGCTTTGTCACTACTTTGTGAGTAAAGTGGAACAACGTGTTGATCCGTAACTCTAACTAAGATCATCAATCTTAAATGCGAATGTGCGTGAGATTATAACGTCTCGTCTTGACAATATTTTTCAATGTAGCAACTTTTCTTTATCTTCAACCCACGTGGGATGTACTTCGTGAGACCAGTACCACTAACCAGTTCGAGGTTTTTCTTTTGTAAATTGCTTTTCGATCTAATTTATTTTAATTATCGAAATTATTGTGGAGTTATACTCTTTGTGTAAACCAAGTTGACCACGTGAAGCATGTGGTGTAATCATCAAAGTAGCCCTCAGCTATTCTTTTCGGGAAGATTTCACACAGAGTTAGTATGAATTTAGTATACCAGTGTGTGGTAATTACATGACGGACAGGACTGTGCTACGAACGTAACTTCTTTGGGTGAAAATTGAATCGGTTGGTTGTGGTTAATTTCCTCTTGCATATGTTTCAACGTTCTTTGTGTGTTATTTTATGAATGCAGTGTTGTATGTAGTCTCCCAATCTTGGCTCCCTATTTGATGTGTTCCGTAAGATTACAAACTCACATTTACACAATCCTAAATAAGGCACCAGTTTAGTTATGAATCAAGTTTGATATGCTGAAATTTTAACGGAACAATGATCAATGTTAAAATAAATGTCCACATATAAACTGATTTATTTCTTTTTATTTAAATTGTCTTTTTACATATATATCACCGGTTATCGTAAGATGAATACTAAAACATTATAATTAATGTCAGTCTGGTTGGGAATTCGGTAAGCTATACTGGATACCTGGTGAAACAGTTGCGCAGTAATGCAAGGTTAACTTCCTCAGATAGCTCACAGCTTCTAGCCCACTTTTATGGTCTTGAACATCAGCACCGCTTTCAGAACAAATTAATGTAACAACATTACAACCTCACAAACCCGTGGCCAGTGCACCTCAGTGGGGTACTGTTCAAGCTGGTGGAGGCTTTGTAATGGTGTGGTGCGCGTGCAATTGGAGTGATATGGCACACCCGATACGTCTAGATACAACTTGAAACACGTATGTAACATAGCAGCGATGGCGAGGCATTGTAGCATCTGTGACCAGAGAGTTTGCGCTTGACCGCGCGAGTGTTGCGAGCGGTTCTCAGTACTCTGTGGGCAGTCGTTGCGAGTCTGTAGCTCTGTGTAGTCGTGCAGAGCAGTACACTAATAGTCGTCATGCAGAGCGGTCGGTCAATAGTAGCAGCCCAGTGCGGTTGTGTGGTGTAGGCGGTCGGCAACACTGGTCAAGATGCTGAATGAGGTACACTGTTAATTAATATAATCATTAGACAATGTAAAACTTATTTATTGTAATCAATCTCTAACAAGTCCCCCAATAATAATTTTGATTTCAAAAGCATTTTTCAAAAAATTTTATTTTTTTATTGAACTAAAGATTTCGTTGCACTTCCCATTTCATTCCACTTCTTTTGAAGAAAAATTTCAGTAAATTCACAAAAAAAAAGGAATAATATTATTTGCAATGCAGTTCCTCCAAGCCGTGCGCAGAAATAAGAGCAGAAATTTGACATCCAGTTATTCTGAGGTAAGACTTTAATTATGATTGTTTTACACAGGGCCAAAGACCGATGTTTCGGTTTAATTGAATTTTCTTGTCACTGAATGGACTTTAATTTTTGGTGAAGAATTTATATTTGAGTCAGATTGCGAATTTCACATTTTGTTCCCATTGTCAGTACATTTCATTGTGGGCAGGTTACGCATAGAGCAATGTTCATTAGTATTCTTAAATAATATTGTCATTCATGTAAATTTTTTGTGGCGAGGTTATACTCGGCTCCCATTTCTATTAAGTATTGTCTTTCTTTTTTCTTTTAAAATATTGTGGGGAGGTTACAAACTCTGACAGATGACACATACGTAATCAAATTTGGGAAACATTTTTTTGGAACAGAGATCAATAGAATATTATATTTTAACTTAAGTTCAGTCTTGATCACAACACTTATGTCTCAATAACATAGGTGACCGGTTTCCGTTATATTTATATAACCATCTTCAGACCTGTGAATTAATTTTAGAAAATACTAGAGACCAATCTTAAAATAAAATGAAAAGTGTCTAATGACGACAAAATTTTTTAACAAGATAAAATAAAGCTTATTATACCCATGGCTTCCTTGGAGGATGGTAGGCGGAGCTCTCTTCAGCTGCTACGAAGTCAACTGATGGTTATGAGTGCTGAGCATGAACTTAAATATGCAGAGGCTCCGCCTACTTCCTCTCACACTACTTCACAACTGCCAATCAGCGTTCACAATACGACGCTATCGTCAAAGTATAAAAGTACGAAATACACTAATAACATAAAATTGATTCATTTAAAATGTCTGATAAACAGATAGTTAGTATGTGTAAAACTTATTTATATTTTAGATAAAAACGGTAAACTACGATGTGTAATAGCCGTGCCCTCTATGGGCAACCTTAATACTATTAGAGTTTCAGTTAAATCAAAGACGTAAAAGTCCCATGAGTTGTGGTATATATCGATTATACCGCGTCGCCTACATCATAATTGCATCTTTGATGGATGTTGCAGAATCGTCTTACTTTAACTGTAGTTTTCATAGTGACCTTCTTTATAACAGTAGGGTAGCAGCCAAGAGTACGTTCCGCATTATGTATGTCTGAATAACTGATTAGACCGCTGATTAAATATTTAAAACTCATCGATCTAATAGATTATATAATAATCTATCACAATGTAATAAAATTTTTATATGTTGTATAGCATATTGTTCATACATAACTTTTTCCATGGGTATAGCTAATCTTATATTTTAAAACAAAAGAGTAGGTGCATCTTCATTATAAAATTTCGTCGAAAAGGTCATAAAAATATTTTTCACGAAAAATCTAATTGTTCATTGAGCAGCATTGATGATTTGGTTTTCAAATGAGCGTATATATATGGATTTCTTGTAAGATATTCATAAGTAAGCCTTTATTTGCATAACGAAGAACTTGTAGATTCTGCTCTGCTGTCCCCTCAGCATGGTTATTAAATGTTATGTGATGGCCGAATACAGATTTTGTTCGTGAGGTACCCGACCTATGTTCTTTGTACCTTACTGCAAAATTTCGATCTCTTTGGCCGATATATATTTTCTTACGGTCTCTACATTAGATCTTATACACTCCCGATTTGGTAAATTTTTCGTTATCTTTACTTATGGTATGTCTTAGTTTTTTGTTGTAAAGCATTGTGAGTTGTGAATGCTATTGTTATTCCAGAATTTTTGAATAAATTAGTAATTTTATCTGAGATGTTACCCATATATGCCATCTTCATATATTCTGGATTACCTGGAGTACATTGTGATTATTGCACTTTATTAAAAATGATATCTACATGTCGTGTGTCGAAAGAGTTGCTTTTCGCAATTTGTTTTAAGATGGTCATTTCCTTTTTGATCTCATTAGCTTCCAGCGGTGATTTCATTTTAAGATTGCTCTCTAGTATTTTCTAAAATTAATTCACAGGTCTGAAGATGGTTATATAAATATAACCGAAACCGGTCACCTATGTTATTGAGACGTAAGTGTTGTGATCAAGACTGAACTTTAGTTAAAATATAACATATCTAATCATCCTGTCTGATCACCTGCATCCATTCGTGTCCATTATGCTTTCCAACGGACTCGGGCAATTCCAGCAGGACACTGCGACGCCCCACACGTCCGGAATTGCTACAGAGAGGCCCCAGGAACATTCTTCTGAGTTTAAACTCTTGCGCTGGCCACTCAACTCCCCAGAGGTGAATGTTATTGAGCATTTTTGGGATGCCTTGCAACATGCTGTTCAGAGATCTCCACCCCTCGTTGTTGTTGTTGTTGTCTTCACTCCTGAGACTGGTTTGATGCAGCTCTCCATGCTACTCTATCCTGTGCAAGCTTCTTCATCTCCCAGTACTTACTGCAACCTACATCCTTCTGAATCTGCTTAGTGTATTCATCTCTTGGTCTCCCTCTACGATTTTTACCCTTCACGCTGCCGTCCAATGCTAAATTTGTGATCCCTTGATGCCTCAGAACATGTCCTACCAACCGGTCGCTTCTTCTTGTCAAGTTGTGCCACAAACTCCTCTTCTCCCCAATTCTATTCAATACTTCCTCATTAGTTATGTAATCTACCCATCTAATCTACAGCATTCTTCTGTAGCACCACATTTCGAAAGCTTCTATTCTCTTCTTGTCCGAACTATTTATCCTCCATGTTTCACTTCCATACATGGCTACACTCCATACAAATACTTTCAGAAACGAGTACCTGACACTTAAATCTATACACGATGCTAACAAATTTCTCTTCTTCAGAAACGCTTTCCTTGGCATTGGCCGTCTACATTTCATATCTTCGACCATCATCAGTTATTTTGCTCCCCAAATAGCGAAACTCCTTTACTACTTTAAGTGTCTCATTTCCTAGTCTAATTCCCTCAGCATCACCCGACTTCATTCGACTACATTCCATTATCCTCGTTTTGCTTTTGTTGATGTTCATCTTATATCCTCCTTTCAAGACACTGTCCATTCCGTTCAACTGCTCTTCCAAGTCCTTTGCTGTCTCTGACAACTACAATGCCATCAGTGAACCTCAATGTTTTTATTTCTTCTCCATGGATTTGAATACCTACTCCGAATTTTTGTTTTGTGTCCTTTACTGTTTGCTCAATATACAGATTGAATAACATTGGGGAGAGGCTACAACCCTGTCTCACTCCCTTCCCAACCACTGCTTCCCTTTCGCGTCCCTCGACTCTTACAACTGCCATCTGGTTTCTGTACAAATTGTAAATAGCCTTTCGCTCCCTGTATTTTACCCCTGCCACTTTTAGAATTTGAAAGAGAGTATTCCAATCAACATTGTCAAAAGCTTTCTCTAAGTCTACAAATGCTAGAAACGTAGGTTTGCCTTTCCTTAATCTTTCTTCTAAGATAAGTCGTAGGGTCGGTATTGCCTCACGTGTTCCAACATTTCTACGGAATCGAAACTGATCTTCCCCGAGGTCGGCTTCCCCTCGTAGTCTTACGGATTTATGGACAGCCCTCCATCATTCACGGCCCCAAACCCCTCCAGCAGTGGTTCAGACGTTAGTCGAGTCCCGGCCGTGTCGTGTTGCGTTACTTCTGCGTCCTCGCGGGGCGCTGCACGGTGTTAGGGAGTGTACTAGTTTCTTTGTTTCGTTGGCTCTTCAGTATAGCAGACGGTCTCAGACATGCGATCTACTGCAAAAAATGGTTTAAATGGCTCTGAGCACTATGGGACTTAACATCTGAGGTCATCAGTCCGCTAGAACTTAGAACTACTTAAACCTAACTAACCTAAGGACATCAGACACACCCATGCCCGAGGCAGGATTCGAACCTGCGGCCGTAGCGGTTCCGGACTGAAGCGCTTAGAACCGCTCGGCGACGATCTACTGCAGGCGGAAACAGGTGGGCTACACAGATTCCGTCCCGGTAGTGAGTGGGAAGAGCCCACACACTGCCACAAACAATGCCGACCCCGTAGAGAAAGGCGGAAAGGGGAGTGGAGGATACGTGCGGCCGCAGTGGTCTGCGGCGTCATTCCGACTCTCCTGCCTCTGTCGGCACCCTGCACCGTGGACAGCGCCTGAGCAAGTGCGGTGCTGATCCAGTGGACACTAGGTGGACAAACGACCGGTACTCGCACAACGCTTCGTTGAGCACTGTACACAAGGTGGACAATATTTAGTGGGGTTCATTTTGGATACGCTCTGCTGTGTCAGATTCTGACGGTAGGGGCAGACGGCTGTTAACGAGAGTCGAAAGACATGTAACACACGCTGTGTCTGAAAACGTAGGGATCGGAAAAACCGACCGGTTAAAAGCGATACCGGTAGTTCAGTTCTGAATAACAGGTATTTTTCGGCATTTGTTGGGTCTCTGTTATAGCAGTTGTTCTTTATTTAGTAACAAATAGAAAAAAAATCGTAGTATCAATTAGCTGTATTAGCGGCTGTAAGATGTTTCGTCTTAAATTTAAAAAAAAGGAGTAATTTTTACTCGTAAAATTCGTATCGGTTTCAATTACTGCGTTATTATACAAAATGGCGAAAAGCGATGAGTGCTATTTTACAAGAGTGCAGACAGAAACGAGCGACAAACACATGGCACAGCACTGCTGAGACAATGATGCCGCCGTTGCCGCTGTGTCGCGGTTAGAGGTAGCTCTCTCGCAGTCTCCGACGAATATGCGTCGTGCTGCAGAAAGGTGCCAACCCTAACCCAGAAATATTTTTACAAAGTGACCTAGCAACGAAGCGCAACGCTTCATTTGGTTTAAGAGATTAAAGATTTGTCTGCCATTTCCGTGAAATAATAAAAGAGGATGGAAATTACGGCAGCAGTGACGAATTAAAAACTGTTGCCTACAACTGTTCATTCGTAGTACGCAGTAAAAATAGAAAATAGTTCATGTGTTGCCTGTGTCTACATAATATGCCTGTATCTGCTTGTAGACCTTATAAACGGACGTGTTAACACGAAAAACAGAGTTCTTCAACCCCAATTTTTCCACTTTACCACTGAATATTCGCAACGCCGAAATGATGCTATAATCACCGATTACAACATGATTTTGAGCAGCGCTTCAAAAAATTAGAATCAATAATTACACCAGTGATTTCTGTAGAATTCAGCCACTTATCACATTTCGAGGAAATCTCTTATTTACCGACCGTATCTAATTTAATATTTTGATTCTACGTATCTTGAAACTGAGAGTCAAAATTTTTTGAGTCTTTCTTAGATTTCTAAGATTATTACAGGAAATAATAAGGATAAAAAATAAAAAATCGGTTATTTAACAAACCATTAATTTTGGGTGCTTTTAACAGTCACATTAAACTGGCATCGGAAAAATAATTATATTAGCGTGGTTTCAGCGGTAACCTCTATCCCTACTGAGAAGGGAGTGAGACAGCATTGTAGCTTCTCACCAATTTTATTCGATCTGCGCATTGAGCAAGCAGTAAACGAAATCAAGGAGAAAGTTGGAAACTCCATTAAAGTTGAGCGAGCCGATTATGTGAAGGGACAGCAGTGGACTTACAAGAGCAGTTGAACAGAACACACAGTCTTCAAAAGAGGTTATAACGATTATCAATGAAAGTAAAACAAAGATGATGGAAAGTAGTTGAATTAAACCCAGCGATGAAGAGGGAATTACGCAAGGAAAAGGAATTCTAAAAGTAATTGATTAGTGTGGCTATTTGGATGGCAGAGTAACTGACAATTGCGGAAGCAGAGAGAGTACAGAATGCAGGCTGGGAACAGCAAGAAAATCGTTTCTGAAGACGAGAAAGTTGTTCACATCGAATACAAGTTCAAGTGTTAGGAAGTCTTTTCTGAAAGTACTTGTATGGAGTATAGCCATGTATGGAAGCTAAGTATGGACGATAAATAGTTTAGACAAGAAGAGAATAGAAGCTTTTGTAACGTCGTGCTACAGAAGAATGCTGAAGATCAGATATGTCGATCTCGTAACTAATGAGGAGGTACTTAATAGAATTGGGGAGAAGAGGAATTTATGCTAGGGATTGGTTGGTAGGGCACGTTCTGAAGTATCAAGGGGTCACCAGTTTAGTACTCGAGGGAAGCGTGGGGGGTAAAAATAGTATAGGGAGACCAGGAGATGAATACAATAAGCAGATTCAGAAGGATTTAGGTTTCAGTAGTTACTCGGAGAGAGTTGCACAGGGCAGAGTAGCGCGCATAGCTGGATCATACCAGTTTCTGGCCTGAACATGACAACAGGCTTAAAACGCAACAGAAAAGAAAACTTCAGCGATAAGTCCCTACTCTTTAGACTCAAGTTGATAGGTTTCCCTGTCTCAAACGTCTAGGCGCTCCCGAGTTCCTCGCAGTACTAGTGACCGTTTCTCCGCAATCAGTTTTTAGTAAAAATTCTCTCAATTGTTTTCCTCTTTCATTAACTCGTCAGTCCCTCGAATTTTCTGAGCATTCTGTGAACAAGGTGCTCACTCGTTCCGTGGCGAAGAAGACTAGATTCGAGTGTTGGCACTAACCTGACAAACAGATAATTAAGTTAGGTACCACAGTAAGCATCCAGAGTTAACCTTACAACTGTTCTAACATGTTTACAAAACACCAGATAGTTGCTTCTGGAAAGTTAGTTTAGTCTGCCGTATTGAGCCATTACGAATGCTGCACATTACGTAGCAGGCTATTACTCACGATTACGCTGCGTTCATATTGCCCATTTGGCCTCAACTAACCTAGTATGTGTCTTATCAAGCTCTCCATAACATTAGTTTCCAAGCAGATTTTCCATGCCGATAAAAATCTGCCGTATGCCTTTTAAGATTGCTGTATCCTCTACAAAATGCAATATGTAGCTTTATCGCAGACGATGGTCAACAAACTACAAGTCCCGCAGAAAAACAGACTGTCTGTAGAGATTGACTTGATAGTTTGTGTAGAGAACGCATTCCTGTCAAGATTGCAGCAGCACCACCACCAGAAAGTAAAGGTACGAAGTGCAAATATGAAAAAAAAATTGCTATGTTTGGTCACCAGTTCCAACGCGTACGGTATTTTTAAGAATCGGACTTAAAAGAAGAAATAAGTGACTAGCGGCCAACTGTTCAGTTAATTTTGTCAGCCGCGCGGGATTAGCCGAGCGGTCTCAGGCGCTGCAGTCATGGACTGTGCGGCTGGTCCCGGCGGAGGTTCGAGTCCTCCCTCGGGCATTGGTGTGTGTGTTTGTCCTCAGGACGATTTAGGTTAAGTAGTGTGTAAGCTTAGGGACTGATGACCTTAGCAGTTAAGTCCCATAAGATTTCACACACATTTGAACATAATTTTGTCATAATACTTCCAGGCTTACGCTTACAATCGCACTGTATTCTTACAACTATTATTAATTTTGCTTTATAATTAAGTGAGAAGTATAGCCTGAATATAGCAATTCGAAATTTATTCGACATTTCACCAGTAATATTATGATACTCAGTAGGAGATGAAATTTTGTCATTCTAAAATTTTGTAAGAGTAAGTACGTATGTATTGGGAAAACATAACTGCTATTTTATAAAACAAACAGTATAATCATTGAAAATGCCAGAGAAACGTGAGTAGAAAAGTAAGAGTAAACATTTACGATCCTTTTTCGTTAGTCTTTCTCGAGACAGTCTTCTCGCTTGTTGTAGCGAATGCGTGAGCCGAGCAAAACTCCTGACTTGTATGGAAAAACGGAAGGTAGTTTTATATAAATCACATCCAAGATATATAGTATGAAGTGAAGAAACGTTTATGCGCTGATTAATCATTACATATACTAAGATAATTCAGTTTTAAGTCAAGACCCAGCAACGAAAATATCCGATTCGCCTCTGTTATGACTAAGAGGGGAATAACTATTGAAAGAAGCAGCGACTTAACAGGCCTCCCAAGAATTACAAGAAAACGAGGGGTAAGAAGTTTGAACTTGACACCATTTCGCACACTGGACTGCGTGGCAGCGTCAGCGAACGGGCATAACAGATTTTCCTAAGATAGACGGGCTCACCTTCATAATAATACGTACAAATTAACATATCAATACGTAATTACATAACTGTCTCTCTCTCTCTCTCTCCCTCTCTCTCTCAAACACACACACACACACACACACACACACACACACACACACACACACACACACACACACACACACATCCGTCGCTTCGCTCACATAGACTGTATGTTGTTCAGAAACCACCGTCTTGGCTTTTCACTCTAATTAAGACCATAGAAGCATGGTCTTATCCGAATGTAATTACAGAAAGTAGTTCTAGTAGCTGGAGTCCATTAATCATACCTTTTGGATTCTTCTGGCAACTTTCATCCCCTAACAAATATTTCTTTATATATGCAACCTAGAAGTGACATACCAACTTTCATAAATTTAACTGTAAATTTTTTTTAATGTAGCAAAATATTTCCTTAAAACTTTTATTCCCATATTGCAATCTCTAAGGGGGAAACACTGAAACAGGTATTTTTTTATTTCTAGCCGAGAAATCAAATACCAGTAGTCACAGATACACCTCGGATTTTAGATAAAAACTTATTTTGTTCCTCATTAAATAAATGCAATAAAAGTTGTACATACGCAATTTACGCCAATTTATGATCGAAAACGCTAGTATTATAGCACCTAAAAATACCTGATTTTCGGTTAGTACCTGATTGTACCTGTTGTTGTTGTGGTCTTCAGTCCAGAGACAGGTTTGATGCAGCTCTCCATGCTACTCTATCCTGTGCAAGCTTCTTCATCTCCCAGTACCTAATGCAACCTACATCCTTCTATATCTGTTTAGTGTAGTCATCTCTTGGTCTCCCTCTACGATTTTGACCCTCCACGCTGCCGTCCAATGCTAAATTTGTGATCCCTTGATGCCTCAGAACATGTCCTACCAACCGGTCCCTTCTTCTTGTCAAGTCGACCCACAAACTCCTCTTCTCCCCAATCCTATTCAATACCTCCTCATTAGTTATGTGATCTACCCATCTAATCTTCAGCATTCTTCTCTAGCACCACATTTCGAAAGCTTCTATTCTCTTCTTGTCCAAACTATTTATCGTCCATGTTTCACTTCCATACACATACTTCCAGAAACGACTTCCTGTCACTTAAATCTATACTCGATGTTAACAAATTTCTGTTCTTCGGAAACGCTTTCCTTGCCATTACCAGTCTACATTTTTATCCTCTCTACTTCGACCACCATCAGTTATTTTGCTCCCCAAATAGCAAAACTCCTTTGCTACTTTAAGTGTCTCATTTCCTAATCTAATTCCCTCAGCATCACCCGACTTAATTCGACTACATTCCGTTAACCTCGTTTTGCTTTTGTCGATGTTCATCGTACCTAAATTTTAAAATTCGAGTCAAATAAAATTTGTATAACTAAACGTACTGTTCTGGTCCTCCCGGCTACTTAGAAAACAGTAACTGAATGATAGCTGTGGACCGTCAGATGGACCGGCATGGCCTGCCTGACTGTTCAAAACACCTCCACAGTCTCCATTTAGTCGTTCAGCGTGCTGCTCGGCTGTGGCGAAATATTTCACACAGACAGTGTGTTTGTGGAAAGCGAGCCGTGCCGAACCATCTCTCAATCGTCAGCGGTTACAAGAATTTCCTGATTTCTCTACAGACAGAAGAGTTATTCACTGCAATGTGTGCGACAAAGACATAAGTAAAATGCTAACCTTTTATCCGCTACGCCCACTCAGTGATACAACTGTCTTTCGCGAGATAATATTGTTTCTAAACCCTTAATGTAGGTTAATTTCGCTAAGTAGGTCTCGTCCACAAAGTATTTCTCAATTTTTTTATTTAGGAACGTTAAACACCGGGCAAATTTAAAGAATAAATAAAACTTGAAACAAACGCTAAACCAAATCCAACAAACAGAAACGAATTTCATCTTGACCTGTGTTAGGCCATTGTTACAGCAGACATACCATTCAATGCAGTTGAAAATAGCCAGTTCGGAAGTTTTCTAGCATTTGTAGACTTAGAGAAAGCTTTTGACATTGCTGACTGGAATACTCTGTTTCAAATTCTGAAGGTGGCAGGGGTAAAATACAGGGAGCGAAAGGCTATTTACAATTTGTACAGAAACCAGATGGCAGTTATAAGAGTCGAGGGGCACCAAAGGGAAGCAGTGGTTGGGAAGGGAGTGAGACAGAGTTGTAGCCTCTCCCCGATGTTATTCAACCTGTATATTGAGCAAGCAGTAAAGGAAACAAAACAAAAATTCGGAGTAGGTATTAAAAGCCATGGAGAAGAAATAAAAACTTTGTGGTTCGCCGATGACATTGTAATTCTGTCAGAGACAGCAAAGGACTTGGAAGAGCAGTTGAACGGAATGGACAGTGTCTTGAAAGGAGGATATAAGATGACCCTCAACAAAGGAAAACCAGGATAATGGAATGTAGTCCAGTTAACTCGGGTGATGGTGAGGGTATTAGAATAGGAAATGAGACACTTAAAGTAATGGAGGAGTTTTGCTATTTGGGGAGCAAAATAACTGATGATGTTCGAAAGGGAGGATATAAAATATAGACTGGCAAAAGCAAGGAAAGCGTTTCTGAAGAAGAGAAATTTTGTTAATATCGAGTATAGATTTAAGTGTCAGGAAGTCGTTTCTGAAAGTACTTGTATGCAGTGTAGCCATGTATGGAAGTGAAACGTGGACGATAAATAGTCTGGACAAGAGGAGAATAGAAGCTTTCGATTGTGGTGGTACAGAAGAATGCTGAAGATTAGATTGGTATATCACATAACGAGGAGGTATTGAATTGGATTGGGAAGAAGAGAAGTTTGTGGCATAATTTGACTAGAAAAAGGGATCGGTTGGTAGGACATGTTCTGAGGCATCAAGGGATCACCAATTGAGTATTGGAGGGCAGCATGGAGGATAAAAATCGTAGAGGGAGACCAAGAGATGAATACACTAAGCAGATTCAGAAGGATGTAGGTTGCAGAAAGGACTGGGAGATGAAGAAGCTTGCACAGGATAGAGTAGGATGGAGAGCTGCATCTAACGAGTCTCAGGAGTGAAGACCACAACAACAACAGTGACCGCACCATTCCATGAGAGTCCACGCTGACAAATAACTATTTAGATACTTTATATGAAGATACGTTGGCAGGGTAAGGGAAGATAAAGGCGATTCTTACGTGTAGTTCTATGTCGATGAGGCATCTGACAGACAAGGTCGATGTGTGGCTAGTTTGATTGTTGCAAAGTTAGATCCTGACACTCGATCTGTACCTCATCTGATGTGCAGCAAGGAGTTAAGAAAGACTAACCCGGAAACAGTTGCTCACTTTGTTAATAAATAACGTAGTTTCTGCCATCAAAGAGTTTTTAGTAAAGCAGCTACAAGAGTCCAGTCATTTCGGTAGGAACTTCCCAGCGTACCACCTCCACCAGAACCCATACTTACTCGCTGGGAAACGTGGCTGGAGGCCGTGGAATACAACAGCGAGCATTTGGAAGACATTAAGAACATTGTTCTTAAATTGCGGGAGGAGCCGGTGGGCATTACTTCAGCTTAAGATTTTCTAAAGCACCCTACAGTTTCCAACGACGATACATACATAAAATCTCAGTATGGATTTTCGGTCCCTATCATTAGAGTGTTCAGGGAAACCGGTCTACACGCACCAGAGATGAAGACGTGACAGAAGAAAATCAACTTGGTCCCAGATTCTATTGGTATGAAAGTTAGTGAAAAACTAAAGACTGTGCTAGAAAAGACCACGACTGTCCAGTCTCTGGACAGTGGCTGACACCGTGTCAGGTGAATCAACACAACACGAGCGTGCGGCCCCAATCCGTCACGGCGACATCTGTTGGCGTGGAACGCTCATTCTCGGCATATAAGATTCTATTAACAGACAAGAGATGCAGTTCATCAACGGAAGAGCTGCAAAAAGCCTTAGTTATTTACTGTGACTGTAATTATGGACATGGACAATAATATAATGTGAATTTTTGTCAATCTATTTATCTTTCTAGACAATAAAATGTCAGAGTTTGGTCACCTATTTCGTCATTTTTGTAACCAATTTTTGTAAGTGATAGAACCTATTTTAGATACCTACTTTAAGATTTTCAGAACCTAAAAGTCCGAGGTCTAGTCGTAGATGCAGCCTTAAAATTCCTTTAGTAATTGTTTATTATTTATTTTCAAAAAAGCTTTCACCCACTACCATACCTTTCGTAAAACACCCTAACAATGATGATGATCGTATGGCATTGTTGGCCGGGGCAGTTCGGCCGCCGTATTACAAGTTCTTTTTAGTTGACGCCACTTTGGCGACTTGCTTCGTCAACGATGATGAAATGATGACGAATGACACACAAAACCCAGTCATCTCGAGGCAGAGAAAATCCCTGACCCCGCCGGGAATCGAACCCGGGACCTCGTGCGCAGGAAGCGAGAACGCTACCGCAAGACGACGAGCGGCGGACACTATAAGATCCACAGCCTCTCCAAATTTCAAGTTTCTGTCCTTCGCGGTCAGCGTCCAAATCGAACTACGTGCTTTAAACACGCGATGAAATATTTTGAGTTTTAACATCGTGCACCAACCGTGGTACTGTGTTTTATTTCTACATCCCAAAATGGCCTCCTACAGCAGACGAAATGGTTGTCACAGTTTAATAAATAAATGTGTTCTGCACTCTTTTTCGAATAACTATAAAACGATCAGTATCAACGTCCAAAGACAAACTCTTCCGAACTTTTTTTTTCCACTCAGTAAAATGTCGGTAACTGGGGTGGTATTACACAAGAGAAATTCGAAAACATCTTTAGGCAGTGGTGTACAGTTTCAACGTGTGTAACGTGCGGCATCACAAATGCGCCAGAAGCTTCTGTAACAGTACTCATCCACGGAGAACTGGTCCTGGCCGGGACACCATCTTCGACACACGGACTAACGCTACAGTTCATCCAAGTTTCCATGGCGCCATACGCATGAGTACTGGTTCGTTCTTACAATAGAGTAAAAATAGCAACCGAGCACAGCTTTCGTAAGAATTAACGTGTATTTCCACACAGCCAGCGTCCGACCATGTCAGTGTTCGACAAAAGAACGCAAACGAGTAACTCTTTTTGTGTTGCAACGTACAACACATACATCTTACTCATTTTATTTGGAGACTGATAACAATAGAGAGAGAGCACACCGACACGCGTGCAGCCGATGACGGCGCCACTAAACTGGACTTACTGAAAACTGCTTTCCGAAAATCGCTCACCAAAGGAGATGTAGTAAATATTTCAGAATTACAATCAGCAACAGCTGCCAACACGAGTAATTAAGGGAGGGAATCACATTAGGAGTCTGTTTGAAGCTGATTTTTTTATTGTTTTCGGCGGGAGGAATTAATTAGAATTTAATCAAATTTTGACATCATTTCATTCAAATTTCGAAACGTTTTTGAGAATTTTTTTTTAATAATTTCAGCTAAAAATGACATAATCACACTGTGATGTCCGCTGAAGGTTGTGAGTATAGTTCTCCAATTGCGTGCAGTATAGCCATTCCGATTTTCATCTAAAATGAAAAGGGTATTGATTTTACATTAATAACTTATTATCTAAGAATATGAACCTCGAGGCAACGAAAAGAATGAAAATTAAAATTTTGCAGGCATTGGAAGAATTTACTTCTATTTTCACGATTTTTCTCTAATTATGCAAAGAAAAGTACCCTTGAAATCATTGTATCACCTGACAAGTTCATGTAATTTGTAATTTTATAGAGAATCGTACTATTAATTTTGATGATGATCGGTTGTATACTTTTTGAGTTGGACTGTACGCAAATATGAAGAAAGTCATTTCGAGATAAGTACGTTTGAAAAATAAATTCTCGGAAACTAGAAATTCTAGGAAGTTAATAGTAATGTAAAATGCTTGCCGATTAATCTGCGATTCCAGCACCTTCTTCTTCCTCACAGGCTTCGTTTTGCGCTTCCAGCAATACTTTCCGAGCTTTCCGTTCTTCCTTCGATTCCTGTGAACTACGTCTATTCTGCCTGGTTATTCACGTGTTCGGTGTAACTAAATCTCTGCGTGCCTACTGCAATTCCTGCCCCGTTCGTGACCACAGAAGGGGTGAATTTCCTTCATTGAATAAACCCGCTGCTAAATACGATGTCAGTTCAACGAGTTTTAGTTCGGAGTGCAAGTGTTTAGGACCTAATCGCCAAATAGTGTGATTGAAATTTTTATTCGCATTTTGTATGTGGCCACCTAAACATCTCTCCAGTAATTCATCCCTCGATAAATCTTCATATACTGGAAGAATTTCCTTCTGTACGTCGGGATGAACTCGGTTCTAGGCTCATAGAATCAAAACGAATGTGAATTTCGTTTTGGAATTTTGACAGCATATGCACTCCCTGTTGTGCGCTAGTAGGTAGCACACCGGTCTCAGGGCTACAGCACCAAGTCACGACACCTGAAGATGGGCTTGTAAGAGCCCGAAACCGGTCGTGTGATAGTAAAAGAACTTTACAACTGGAGCGGTACTTTCAACGCCTGGTAGTCATGAATAGTTAAGCTAACGATTTATGCAATAAAAAAATCAAATTTTTTGAACCTCCTAGTATGGTTTACAGCTCAAGAAGTGTACTCGGGACCCCGTGCACGGGAAGCGAGAACGCTACGAAAGATCACGAGCTACGGTCTTTGGATGTTAAGAGGTTCATTAATTTAAAATCAGCCTTGAGCTGTTTTTCACAGTATGCAAGAAAAAACTTACTGTTGTCATTTATGCCCATATTTCATTTTTTCACTTACACTTCTCTTACAATTTTTTTCCAAACGTATGCTTGGATTTGCAGCCAACAGTGAAAATCCTGCACCTCCCGAGTGTGTATGTGCAGACTCAGCAACCTCTTAGCTTTATGATAGCGGCGCTGTGTACAGTACTGCAAAGCGTTATCCAGATTTGCGCAGAATGGAGGTAGCGACTAAATATTTTGATGTTTTTTTTCTATTCAGTTAGTTAGGTCATTCAGGGACAGTTACATTTGCTGTATTGTTTATCAGCTTTAGTTATTGGATCTGTGATCAGTTTTGCAAAACTAATTATCGTAGGTTTACGTAGTTTTTACTGATCAAAATTCTTGCAGTCAGACTGTTAACTTTTACAGTATGAAAGACTTGCCTTTACATTAGGAGAATTAATTATTGTTACAGTGCAGCCATGCCTTCACATTATGACAGCACGAGTTTCTACTACGCTTCAATATTACTTGTGCACAGCTTCTATTACTCTCCTAAATCGTTCACAGCGCAGGGCCTGCTACACTTCCACTGGAAACAGCAGGTGTGGCTTGTGTCTTGCTCGGCCACCTTCCGTCTATCACTGCCAACTGTCACCTCTCCAACAGGAAGCTGCGAATCCAGTCGCACAACTGAGACGATACTCCATAGGGGCGCAGTACGATTAGAAGGCTCTTGTGAGGTTGGGTGTCAAAAACTTTCTTACACTCTAGACACGTGCAATCAATTTAAGATGCCCTGTGTGGCAAAAGCGCTCTTTACTTCGTGCAAATTAAGAGCTATTTGTATTTCAAAAGAACGATATTTTCAGAATCCGCACTCATTATGTGTCAATAGGTTGTTTTCGTCTATGTATTTCAGAACGTTTAGCTTCAGTATACGTTCAAAAATACTACACACTAACGGTGTGGGTCTACAATTCGGCGGATAAATTCAATTTTCTTTAGGATTAAAAACAGCCGACCAGTTGCAAAGGATAAAGTAATCTTTACCTAGGTTTCGATAGATTTAAATCTGCCTACTTCAGAAGGCCGCCTTCTGAAGAAGATAGATTTAAATCTATCGAAACCTAGGTAAAGATTACTTTGCAACTGGTCGGCTGTTTTTAATCCTATTACGTGGAACCGTTGCTGTTGCGCAGCTATGTTTAAAATACTCAATTTTCTTTCTTATGTATTGGTGCACACTCGAACTGCTGTAGCGAAGGAAGCATTGAGCAAAGAGAGGGAATTGTTATACGGAAAAAGTAGATAAAAAAATGGTTCAAATGGCTCTGAGCACTATGGGACTTAACATATGTGGTCATCAGTCCCCTAGAACTTAGAACTACTTAAACCTGAATAACCTAAGGACATCACACACATCCATGCCCGAGGCAGGATTCGAACCTGCGACCGTAGCAGTCGCGCGGTTCCGGACTGAAGCGCCTATAACCGCTTGGCCACCGCGGCCGGCGAAAAAGCAGATAATGTATAATAAATGCAGTTGCGAATATGTTCAACCGGCAGCTGTGTAAAGGAATGCGGACACTGAATAAATTCGAGACATGAAGAGGGAGTACTAATTGCGAAATTGTATCTAATATATAAGAGTTTGTCCGTCTTCTATACCGTTCACGCGATAGCGATGAAAGTCTCACGAGTTATTGGGCAGACGCCAGCGAAATCATAGGGGTGCGGGTGGAAAAGGGTTCACATGAAAACTTAAGTCACAAACGAATGCAGCAATTTATGTCAAATTTTTGTACAAGACTCATTATTTGTATAATAACGCTACATGAGTTCTGTACCCCAGACACCCCTAGGAGTGGCAGTGGGGAGGTGGGGGTTGGGGGCAGGTAAGAAGCCACTCACTCACTCCGTCTTCAGGCGACGAGTGGCCTACCGAGCCCATCCGACCGCCGTGTCATCCTCAGAGGAGGATGCGGATAAAGGAGCGTGGGGTCAGCACACCGCTCTCCCGGTCGCTATGGTGGTATTCTTGACCGAATCCGCTACTATTCGGTCGAGTAGCTCCTCAGTTGGCATCACGAGGCTGAGTTCACCCCGAAAAATGGCAACAGCGCATGGCGGCCTGGCTCGTCACCCATCCAAGTGCCGACCACGCCCGACAGCGCTTAACATCGGTGATCTCACGGGAACCGGTGTATCCACTGCGAAAAGGCCGTTGCTGGTAAGAAGCCACAATATGTGAAATATTCGATAACGACCGATACTTGTATCAAATTCATAGTTCTCGGGGTCGCCAGACATATTGGTGACAGTCACGAAGACGTTTCGTCCCTAGAACTGGGGGTAGTGTAGGTGCCAAGGCAGCGCAGTATCAGGACAAAACGTGTAACGCCCGAAAGAATTTCCACCGATGTTTACTGCGATTCCCACTTCGTACGCGCATAAAAATACTGAGACAGTAATAAGACACCCCAGCACACCTATGGATGAGGGTCGGGGCGGAAACCGGTACCTACGTAGATCGAGAAAGAAGCATTCTACAGCATGCCAGGCGAAGCTAGTACGTAATAAAAATGAGCAACTACAACGAAACTATTTTCCGGCTCTTATCATTTCTAGTCACGGTCATGTAGAATTGTGTGACTGATTACGCTGTCGCCATTTGGCTTTTATTTCAAATCCTCCCGGATACAAATACTGCAAAAAATGGCTCTGAGCACTATGGGACTTAACATCTGCGGTCATCAGTCCCCTATACTTAGAAATACTTAAACCTAACTAACCTAAGGACATCGCACACAGCCATGCCCGGGGCAGGATTCGAACTTGCGACCGTAGCAGCAGTGGGGTTCCAGACCTAAGGGCCTAGAGCCGCTCAGCCACAGCGGCCGGCACAAATACTGCAATAGCATTGTAGCCAATGGGAAGTGATTCTTTACTGTCCTTTCGAAATTAATGTCTCGTGAAGCGTTTCAATCCCAAAGAAAGCAAGTGCTGACAGATGTGAAAATTACCGAACTATCAGCTTAATAAGTCACAGCTGCAAAATACTAACGCGGATTCTTTACAGACGAATGGAAAAACTGATAGAAGCCGACCTCGGGGAAGATCAGTTTGGAGTCCGTAGAAATGTTGGAACACGTGAGCCAATACTGACCCTACGACTTATCTTACAAGAAAGATTAAGGAAAGGCAAACCTACGTTTCTAGCATTTGTAGACTTAGAGAAAGATTTTGACAATGTTGATTGGAATACTCTCTTTCAAATTCTGATGGTGGCAGGGGTAAAATACAGGGATCGAAAGGCTATTTACAATTTGTACAGAAACCACATGGCAGTTATAAGAGTCGAGGGACATGAAGGGGAAGCAGTGGCTGGGAAGGGAGTGAGACAGGGTTGTTGCCTATCCCCGATGTTATTCAATCTGTATATTGAGCAAGCAATAAAGGAAACAAAAGAAAAGTTCGGAGTAGGTATTAAAATCCATGGAGAAGAGATAAAAACTTTGAGGTTCGCCGATGACACTGTAATTCTGTCAGAGACAGCAAAGGACTTGGAAGAGCAGTTGAACGGAATGGACAGTGTCTTGAAGGAGGATATAAGATGTACATCAACAAAATCAAAACGAGGATAAAGGAATGTAGTCGAATTAAGTCGAGTGATGCTGAGGGAATTAGATTAGGAAATGAGACACTTAAAGTAGTAAAGGAGTTTTGCTGTTTGGGGAGCAAAATAACTGATGATGGTCGAAGTAGAGAAGATATAAAATGTAGACTGGCAATAGCAAGGAAAGTGTTTCTGGAAAAGAGAAATTTGTTAACATCGAGTATAGATTTAAGTGTCAGAAAGTCGTTTCTGAAAGTATTTGTAAGGAGTATAGCCATGTATGGAAGTGAAACATGGACGATAAATAATTTAGACAAGAAGAGCATAGAAGCTTTCGAAATGTGCTGCTACAGAGGAATGCTGAAGATTAGATGGGTAGATCACATAACTAATGAGGAGGTATTGAATAGAATTGGGGAGAAGAGGAGCTTGTGCCACAACTTGACAAGAAGAAGGGACCGCTTGGTAGGACATGTTCTGAGACATCGTGGGATCACCAATCTAGTATTGAGGGGGGGGGGGGGGCAGCGTGGAGGGTAAAAACCGTAGAGGGAGACCAAGAGATGAATACACTAAGCAGATTCAGAAGGATGTAGGTTGCAGTAGGTACTGGGAGATAAGGAAGCTTGCACAGGTTAGAGTAGCATGGAGAGCTGCATCAAACCAGTCTCAGGGCTGAAGACCACAACAACAACAACAACAACAACATGACCGGAAGACAGACTGTGAGCGCGGAACGGAAGTTGTAGCTACACGCATGGGGCATTCCGTCTCGGAAATCGGTAGGAAATTCAATATTCCGACATCTAGAATGTCAAGGGTGTGGCGAGAATAGCAAATTTCAGGCGTCACCTCCCACCAGGGAAAAAGCAGTGGCCAACTGCCTCCATTTAACGGCCGAGAGGAGCGGCGTTTGCTTCGGTTGTCAGTGCTAACAGACAAGCAACACTGCGTGAAATAACCGCAGAAATCGATGTGAGGCGTAGGACGAATGTACACGTTGGGACAGAGCGGCGGACTTTGACGTTAGCGGTCCTTGGCAGCAGAATAAACGGACGCGAGAGCCCTCTGCTGACACCACGACGTCAGCTGCAGCGGCTCTCCAGGGCTCGTGGCAGTAGCAGTTGGGAAACCGTGATCTGGTCAGATGCGTCCCGATTTCAGTTGACATGAGCTGATGAGGTTCGACTGTGGCGCCGACCACACGAAGTCATGGGACCCAAATGTTGTGGTGGTTCGATAATGATGTGATCTGCGTTTACACGGAATGGATTGAATCCTCTGGTGGAACTGAACCGATCATTGACTGGATGGTTACCTTCGGCTACTTGCAGACCATCTGCAGCCACTCATGGACTTCAAGTTCCCATGACATGTGATTTCGCCAGCCAGGTTGCCCGGCAATTGAGAGGCCATTCCGAGCACAAGATCGTGCAGCGACAATCCTTTCGTAATTATACTCGACTGTAGAGGCAGTACGGCTGAATATTTCTGCAGGGGACCCGACTACTTGTCCAGTCCACGCCTCGTCGAGTTGCTGCAGGTAGGAGGAGGTCAGGCAAGACGTCAGCTGGTACCTCACGGCTTTTGTCTGCCCAGTGTACATTTGCAGCTGGAAGATCAGTCTAGGCTACAATGGCAGTAGAAGCTTTCTGGGCACGTTTAGGAAGTGCGGGTAAATTATTAAGCAAAGACTCAAAAAATTTTGTATGCAAAAGTAAAAGGATTTTAAAAAACCTCTCGCCTAGACTAGCAAAGGAAAGGCAAATTGTAACCGTGAAGAGACGAGCGTTCCTACATTCGGCGGCTACAGTCATGGGCTGTGTGGCTGGTCCCGGCGGAGTTTCGAGTCCTCCCTCGGGCATGGGTGTATATATATATATATATATATATATATATATATATATATATGTGTGTGTGTGTGTGTGTGTGTGTGTGTGTTTGTCCTTAGGATAATTTAGGTTAAGTAGTGTGTAAGGTTAGGGACTGATGACTTATGACGTCAAGTCCCATAAGATTTCACACACATTTTTGAACATTCGGTGGATCATGCACCTATGCTGAGATAGGACCACACTCCTCGTCTTGAAATGTACCTACTGGAATATGTGAATGAATGACCACGTATGCACACGCTACGTAATAGGGGAAGGCAGGAAGCTGTAAATGCAGCGGAGGGAAGTAAGAATAAAGTTAAATGCGTAACTTCCTGGTGATATATGCTGATAGAATTCCCTCGTACTTCCAGCTCAGTCAAGTGGTTTTTAAGGTTCTCGGCCATTGGCCGGTGTTGGCTGTCGAATGTCACCACTCGACAACGACTCGTGCGTTTTAAAACCACCTGACGCGGCTGGAAGCATGCAAATGAAAAACTGATTTAAAATACGTGACAGGAGTAGACGATTACAGAAGCAATAAGGTAGGGAACACATGGCGCGTTCTGTCAGCATCAGGAGTAAAGACAAGACTATGTAAGAAATAGCACATATTACTGCTCTGTGCAAAACAGAGACAAAATAGCGGGTGATCAAAAAGTCAGCATAAATTTGAAAACTGAATAAATCACGGAATAATGTAGATAGAGAGGTACAAATTGACACACATGCTTGGAATGACATGGGGGTTTTACTGGAACCAAAAAATTACAAACGTTCAAAAAATGTCCGCCAGATGGCGCTTCATCTGATCAGAATAGCAATAATTAGCATAACAAAGTAAGACAAAGCAAAGATGATGTTCTTTACAGGGAATGCTCAATATGTCCACCATCATTCTCAACAGTAGCTGTACTCGAGGAATAATGTTGTGAACAGCACTGTAAAGCATATCCGGAGTTATGTTGAGGCATTGGCGTCGGATGTTGTCTTTGAGCATCCCTAGAGATGTCGGTCGATCACGATACACTTGCGACTTCAGGTAACCCCAAAGCCAATAATCGCACGGACTGGGGTCTGGGGACCTGAGAGGCCAAGCGTGACGAAAGTGGCGGCTGAGCACACGATCGTCACCAAACGACGCGCGCAAGAGATCTTTCACGTTCTAGCAATACTTTTTTTTATTTTTGGTTCTAATAAAACCCCATGTCATTCCAAGCATGTGTGTCAATTTGTACCTCTCTATCTACATTATTCTGTGGTTTATGAAGTTTTCAAATTTATACTGACTTTTTGATCACCCGGTATATAGAATCTGAACTTTAGTTTCCTGTTAGAGTGCTTCTGTGATTATTCTGGTACAATCATACCGCTTCTTGCGCCAACGTTTAATGCAGAATAGGTTTCGACGCATTAACGCTGATTACATCACTGGAGATGGAGCACAAACGCGGATTTGGGGGGAGGGGGATGGGGAGTAGGGGGAGGAGAGTGCGCCGTGACTCGCCACCACGCGTAACGCTCAGTGTGGGCGGTCATCCCGGGATTTGAGGAAAAAAAAATTGTAAATTTGTGGTGAGATCTTATGCGACCGAACTGTTTAGGTCATCGGTCCCTAAGCCTACGCACTACTTAATCTGTCTTTAACTAACTTACGCTATGGACAACACTCACACCCATGCCCGAGGGAGGACTCGAACCTCCGACGGGGCAGCCGCGCGGACCGTGAACGATTCCATATTCTGCTAACAGTCATTGGATCTGGACTAACGCGAGCAGTAATGTCGCGAAACGATAAACCGCAATCGGGGTACGCTACAATGCGACCTTTATCAAAGTCGGGAACGTGATGGTACGCATTTCTCCTCCTTACACGAGGCATCACAACAACGTTTCACCAGGAAACGCCGGTCAACTTTGAATTTCGCCGCGCTACACTCGTTACCTCGGATATAAATTATACCGTCGCAGCTGTATGAGCGCTCGACGGCAGAGAAAATATTTATAAGAAAATGAAGGTACAAAACTTGTAAGTCTTTATTTTCTACCCGCTATTGTCTCTTGAGAGCGAAGGCTTAACTTCACTTATTAGTTAGTCTTGGAATGATTAAGAGGTAAAAACGTATTCGTTAGTCTTGGCCTGATTAAGACGTAAAAACTTATTGATGTGCGGACATATATAGTATTGTGGAAGCTTCTATGAAATCTGGAGGATGGAAGCAGCCGTAAAATACATTGCATTCAATATCAAGACGGTTTTAATTTGCAGACATTAGTAATTCCTGGACGATGAAATTTACTGCAAGATTCTGGAGTAGCTACGACCTTTTCATGCAGAAATGAAGCAGGAGATTGTTGGAGAACAAGTCCTGAACGCCGCACGAGAGAAGACATATTAACGTGGTAATGAATGAACTCTTATCTACGCCATTTCCCCCTGTTAATCGCATTTTGTTACTCTCTGTTCTGTTTCAAATAATTTTTGTAGTGGAAATTGGTTTGACTTTTGCTCAGAAACGCCACAAGGACCACCCCGACAACAGCTTTTCCGAATCACGAAGTCCGACGACTTTTCTGTAATACGAAGTCCGATTTGTATTTCATTCTTTCCCTTTTTCACGGTCATTAACAATTTTAAAACCCCTTTTTATTCACCATTTCTTCCCACATTTTCAACCTTTTCTTTTCTTCTCTTTTTTCTTTTTCATTAACCACTACAAACTGCTGTCTGTATATGAGCCGGCCGCGGTGGCCGTGCGGTTCTAGGCGCTTCAGTCCGGAACCGCGGGACTGCTACGGTCGCAGGTTCGAATCCTGCCTCGGGCATGGATGTGTGTGATGTCCTTAGGTTAGTTAGGTTTAAGTAGTTCTAAGTTCTAGGGGACTTACGACCTCAGCAGTTTAGTCCCATAGTGCTCAGAGCCATTTGAACCATTTTTTTTGTCTGTATATGAGAAATCGGTTGGAAACTTTCCTCATGTGAGCACGTTGTAGGTGTCGCCACCGGCGCCAACCTTGTGTGAATGCTCTGAGAAGCTAATCATTTGCATATCACAGCATCTTCTTCCTGTCGGTTAAATTTCGAGTCTGTAGCCCGTCATCTTCGTGGTGTAGCAATTTTAATGGCCAGTAGTGTATACACATGTTTAGTGTTAACGTTAATGAACAGATTTTTTTTTCTAATTTTTTTGCAACGTTTTTCCAGGAAAAATAGCGATCTTTACAATATTCTCATTTGCTTCAATACACACAGTCGTGATCGCATGTCAGTTGTTTAATTTTACGCAGGCAAGTGCTTGGTACAGTACTTGCCCGCGACGGCAAACGTCCGAGTTCGAGTCTCGATCCACCACACAGTTTTAATCTGCCAGGAATTTCAGTAACGGTCCTATCACACTTCCCTGGGGTACTCCGGAAACTGCCTTTACGTGCGTTGGTTATGTTCCTTTAAGAGTCGTGTCTGCAACGAAGACCACAACGCAGTAGGACGGCCGGTAGCCTTGTGACTTCCTCTCAGGGTGCCGTGCGTCCGGGTCAACTGACGTTCGTTTTAGCTTGTTTTTTGTTTAATTTTAAGTTACCTGGGGAGAACTAGCAGCACGTACCAAACGAGAGAGGAGGCATCCTGCATTCCGAGAGAACAGAGCAGAGTCGCTATGCCTGTTTGCTGGACGACGCAGCTCATTTACCCAATACGTCTGAAGACATGTCAGACACAAACTGTAGTGTTCACGTGTAATTATCTTTAGTTGAAAATAATACCCCTCCTGATGCAACTGCAGTTAATTTAATTTATGCACACAGACGAGCGTAGTGTATGGGTACAAATTTCATAATATTTGTATCCCTTTTGCTATAAATGGATTTCGGTGTTGTGACAAGTTGAAATTATGATTGACTCTGTACCCATGATACCAAAACCCTACAAATAAAAGAAATTGCTCCTCCAAGTCCTCTGCCGTCTCTGACAAAATTACAGTGTGAAACGTCCCCTCAGAAAAATTTATGAATTACTATGCTGGTTAACCCCTTACGTTATTTCAACGTACTCAGACATTTCGCATTTCGCTCTTTACCTATTCTGATCAACACTAAAATGACACACAATATTTTTAGCGCAACGCAATCTGACTTTCAATCATCCCTACAAAAGAATGGTCCTGACTAACATTAAACTATACCTTCCACAAATCATTACCTCACAAAAATCTTCGTTACTCGAACTACTGCAATACAGCGAGCGCCAATACTGCCAGCTAAATAAAAGATTCAAACTACTGAAGGCACTGACTACTGATAGTCACAGTTATCAAATGAAAGATCTTGATAGAGAACAAACAATGTATTTACAGGGTGTTTCAAAAATGACCGGTATATTTGAAACGGCAATAAAAACTAAACGACCAGCGATAGAAATACACCGTTTGTTGCAATATGCTTGGGACAACAGTACATTTTCAGGCAGACAAACTTTCGAAATTACAGTAGTTACAATTTTCAACAACAGATGGCGCTGCAAGTGATGTGAAAGATATAGAAGACAACGCAGTCTGTGGGTGCACCATTCTGTACGTCGTCTTTCTGCTGTAAGCGTGTGCTGTTCACAACATGCAAGTGTGCTGTAGACAACATGGTTTATTCCTTAGAACAGAGGATTTTTCTGGTGTTGGAATTCCACCGCCTAGAACACAGTGTTGTTGCAACAAGACGAAGTTTTCAACGGAGGTTTAATGTAACCAAAGGACCGAAAAGCGATACAATAAAGGATCTGTTTGAAAACTTTCAACGGACTGGGAACATGACGGATTAACGTGCTGGAAAGGTAGGGCGACCGCGTACGGCAACCACAGAGGGCAATGCGCAGCTAGTGCAGCAGGTGATCCAACAGCGGCCTCGGGTTTCCGTTCGCCGTGTTGCAGCTGCCGTCCAAATGACGCCAACGTCCACGTATCGTCTCATGCGCCAGAGTTTACACCTCTATCCATACAAAATTCAAACGCGGCAACCCCTCAGCGCCGCTACCATTGCTGCACGAGAGACATTCGCTAACGATATAGTGCACAGGATTGATGACGGCGATATGCATGTGGGCAGCATTTGGTTTACTGACGAAGCTTATTTTTACCTGGACGGCTTCGTCAATAAACAGAACTGGCGCATATGGGGAACCGAAAAGCCCCATGTTGCAGTCCCATCGTCCCTGCATCCTCAAAAAGTACTGGTCTGGGCCACCATTTCTTCCAAAGGAATCATTGGCCCATTTTTCAGATCCGAAACGATTACTGCATCACGTTATCTGGACATTCTTCGTGAATTTGTGGCGGTACAAACTGCCTTAGACGACACTGCGAACACCTCGTGGTTTATGCAAGATGGTGCCCGGCCACATCGCACGGCCGACGTCTTTAATTTCCTGAATGAATATTTCGATGATCGTGTGATTGCTTTGGGCTATCCGAAACATACAGGCGGCGGTGTGGATTGGCCTCCCTATTCGCCAGACATGAACCCCTGTGACTTCTTTCTGTGGGGACACGTGAAAGACCAGGTGTACCGCCAGAATCCAGAAACAATTGAACAGCTGAAGCAGTACAACTCATCTGCATGTGAAGCCATTCCGCCAGACACTTTGTCAAAGGTTTCGGGTAATTTCATTCAGAGACTACGCCATATTATTGCTACGCATGCTGGATATGTGGAAAATATCGTACTATAGAGTTTCCCAGACCGCAGCGCCATCTGTTGTTGAAAATTGTAACTACTGTAATTTCGAAAGTTTGTCTGCCTGAAAATGTACTGTTGTCGCAAGCATATTGCAACAAACGGTGTATTTCTATCGCTGCTCGTTTAGTTTTTATTGCCGTTTCAAATATACCGGTCATTTTTGAAACACCCTGTACCTTAATAGTGTTCAAAGGTCATAATATATGTATCAGTTCATGACATCCACTCTTACAAATTTACTCTTTCTGATGGACACACGTCCATATCATCCGCTCTCCAAACTCCGCCGTCTCACTCCCCACATCCACCACTGCTGGCCGCTCACTTCCAACTGCGCAACGCTACGCGCTGTTGACAGCCAACTGCCCAACACTACAATAGCAAATTCCAACAATGCCCACCAGCCACAGACTGCACACAGCTCAGTCAGTGATTTTCATACAGAGCGCTACGTGGCGTTACCAATAAGAAAACCTAAACAGCCTACTTAGACCTACTTAGAAGTGTCATCGGCAAACCTCAAAGTTTTCATTTCTTCTCCTCGAACTTTAATTCCTCCTGCAATTTTTTTCCTTGCTTTCCTTTACTGCTTGCTCAGTATGCATACTGAATAATATCGGGGATCGGCTGCAACCCCGTCTCACTGCCTCCTCAACCACTGCTTCCCTTTCGTGGTCTTCCATTCTTAAGACTGCCGTCCCGTTTCTGTACAAGTTGCAATTAGCGTATCCGTCTCTGTACATTACGACTGATTCTTTGAGAATTTCAAAGAGTTTGTTCCTATACTCCGTTCATCCTAAGAATAGACGTGATGTACACAAACACAAACGCGACGATTGGTTAGCAGCCGGTAGCTCTCGTACGCTGGTGGTGTTCCGCTCTTGGGTGAAGTAAGTCCAAGTTAAGTATCAGATATCTTACTACTGCGTCACCGCAAATCAAACTTCAAAACGTTCTGGTGTATTACCAGCCATCAACGTTTTCCTTAATCATACTTTAGCTACGTAATTTTTATTTCAAAAATCGTGTTCATTCACAGTCTCCGTACGCGCTACTTCTGCTCCGACTGTCCCGCTTTCACACGTGCCGTGAAACATGCGCCCAGAAAACGGTTAACGGCGGAACCAAGTTATTGTATAATGTTTTTCACAAGATTATAAGCAAAAAAATTACCTTTGACGTTTTTCGACAAAAACTATGTACAAAAATTAAGAAATAGTGATGTAATTATACGCTTGGCGTAATTAATAGCACCGTACATTAGCAGTGGTTCAAATGGTTCAAATGGCTCTGAGCACTGTGGGACTTAACTTCTGAGGTCATCAGTCCCCTATAACTTAGAACTACTTAAACCAGACTAACCTAAGGACATCACACACATCCATGCCCGAGGCAGGATTCGATCCTGCGACCGTAGCTGTTGCGCGGTTCCAGACTGTAGCGCCTAGAACCGCTCGGCCACTCCGCCCGGCTTAGCAGTGGTACGTGCGTGTGGGCGACGGTTCGCAACCCGTTGGTGTCTATAATTTTGTGTGTTAGGTTTAAACACCTAAATCATTTAAGTACGAAATTCATCAACTATATGTTAATTAACTCACTCTTAACCATCATTACTCAAGAAAATGCACGTCTCCTAGTTTCTAATTACCTGTCGCACATAAAATTCTGTTTTTCGCTGCAAACAGACGTTGTTAATAATCGATATTTTACAAAAGACCTATAAAGATTTTTGAAGTTAAGAATACATTACTCAACTAAATTTTTTGGAGAGAAATGAAAACGAAACACTCTTTGTTTGCATATGGCCATTGCTTTGTAGGACAGATGTGGTCTCACGCGGGCCAGAGTGATAATTGTCATAGGAATACGGAAAGCAATTTTCGCGGCGTCGAGCACGCCGTACACACGCTGCCACCTGAAACACTGCAGTCTCAGTGCATTTTTACAGTCGCCACCTGAAACACTGCAGTCTCAGCTCAACGGAATCGATCTGGAGCCAAGCTAAGGGATTTGTCGCGAGAAATAGTGAGACACTGAAGCTGCCAAACGTACTGGAACTAATCCACGAAACCTTGCGACACGTCACTGCCGAACAATAGCCAAGTGCAGAACAGGGCATCAGAAAAGGAGGAGGAAGTGTGGGACTTCTGGTGGCTTCGCATTCTGTTGCTGATCGCCTCGTTATCAACGTAGCAGTACCGAAATGTATTTCTCAGAGTCCGATACGAAAGGAGTTCAGGCATTATCAGAAGACTGACTGTAATGCCTTCAGTGGCTTCAGTATTTAACTACATGGGAAAAAAGCAGTGCGCTTTTGCGCTACACATAGCCGATGCAGAAAAACTACCATTGTTAATGTCAGGGATTTTTATCGCTCTTGTTTTTCATTACAATACTGCGTTAGGTAAGATCGAGAGCGTGTTGTTTCCTTTCCGATCGCGTAACACGCGTATCGCTTGTGTTTCACCATATACTATTTTCCTCTGTTTAAAAATCAAATGGCATTCGAAGCTACATTGTTTCTCCGCTCGTCTCTTTTCACGCCTTCCCTGTAGCTGCCGTCCAGATGAAGTGCGTCGCCGAGTCGGTGTGCGTAATGCACAGCACAAGGCGTGTCCTCTCACCACCGTACCTCACGTCGGCCCCGGGTAGCTGAGTGGTCTATATGGCTCCACATAAGAAAAAAGATAGCCAGCGTCACCACAACTACGCCCAACGCCGTTACGCCTGCTTAATTTTTAAACCCTGACAGTATACCTTGCCCTAAAACAAAACGAAACGCAATCAACTGGTTGAAAGGCCAACCGATGCATTACATCCCAACAAAACAATCAAGCAATAAGGAGGACTTCTGGGTATACCTTACAACTGAGCACCACAATTTGATGTGTACTAAAAAATACAATGTAAATTACGCAAATTTTTTAGCTAAAACAGTACCGTAACCAATAGAAGTGCGTAATTTACATCATACATCCCAGCATTTCATTATTAGATGAATGCTTTGTGGTACAAAGTTGTACTTCACGTAGCAGGAGGCGGATTTCCATCAGCAAGTAATCAGACATCATCAATATAGACCAGTTAAGCCTATATGGACAGGGTGATCAAAAAGTCAGTATAAATTTGAAAACTTAATAAACCACGGAATAATGCAGATAGAGAGGTGAAAATTGACACACATGCTTGGAATGACATGGCGTTTAATTAGAACAAAAAAAAAACAAAGTTCACAAAATGCCCTTCAGATGGCGCGTGAAAGATCTCTTGCGCGCGTCGTTTGGTGATGATCGTGTCCTCAGCCGCCACTTTCCTCATGCTTGGCCTCCCAGGTCCCCAGACCTCAGTCCGTGCGATTATTGGCTTTGCGGTTACCTGCAGTCGCAAGTGTATCGTGATCGACCAACATCTCTAGGGATGCTGAAAGACAACATCCGACGCCAATGCCTCACCATAACTCCGGGCATGCTTTACAGTGCTGTTCACAACATTATTCCCCGACTACAGCTATTGTTGAGGAATGATGGCGGACGTATTGAGCATTCCCTGTAAAGAACATCATCTTTGCTTTGTCTTACTTTGTTATGCTAATTATTGCTTTCTGATCAGATGAAGCGCCATCTATCGGACACTTTTTGAACTTTTGTATTTTTTTCGTTCTAATAAAACCCCATGTCATTCCAAGCGTGTATGTCAATTTGTACCCATCTACATTATTCCGTGATTTATTCAGTTTTCAAGTTTATACTGCCTTTTTGATCACCCGGTGTATATTACTTTGTTTTGCGGGAAGCATACGACACAGTGGTGTCACCGCCAGACACCACACTTGCTAGGTGGTAGCCTTTAAATCGGCCGCGGTCCCTTAGTATACGCCGGACCCGCGTGTCGCCACTATCAGTGATTGCAGACCGAGCGCCGCCACACGGCAGGTCTAGAGAGACTTACTAGCACTCGCCCCAGTTGTACAGCCGACTTTGCTAGCGATGGTTCACTGACAAAATACGCTCTCATTTGCCGAGACGATACTTAGCATAGTCTTCAGCTACGTCATTTGCTACGACCTAGCATTATCAGTTGCTATTGATCTTGTTAATCATGTACCGTCAGACCGACGTTCACCATTAATGGATTAAAGTTAAGTATTCCACCAGCTACGTCCGTTTTTTTTTTTTTTAAAGTATAATGTCCCTGTCCTGTTCCAGACCTCACGCCAGTCTGCGTGAGCTAAAACGCGTGCCTATCGGCTTCCTCTAGTTGTCCTGGGTTGGCTCTCCTGCCAATCCACAACAGGAACCTCCCCATCGCACCCCCCTCAGATTTAGTTACAAGTTGGCACAGTGGATAGGACTTGAAAAACTGAACACAGATCAATCGAGAAAACAGGAAGAAGTTGTGTGGAACTATGAAAAAAATAAGCAAAATATACAAACTGAGTAATCCATGAGCAAGATAGGCAACATTAAGGATAATGTGAGCTCAGGACCGCAGTGGTCCCGTGGTTAGCGTCAGCAGCTGCGGAACGAGAGGTCCTTGGTTCAATTCTCCACTCGAGTGAAAAGTTTAATTTTTTATTTTCAGACGATTATTATCTGTCCGTCCGTCCGTCCGTCCGACGCGAGGTAACTGCGTCGTAGTATGGGGACGCTACGCCTAAACATTACATTTTGGTAGATCACAGGGAAAACTGTGCGACTGTTGCATTCATTCGTTGCAGTTTATGTGACACACACTTGTGTTTTCATCACTTTTTTGGGAGTGATTATCACATCCACAAGAAAACCTAAATCGGGCAAGGTAGAAGAATCTTTTAACTCATTCGCCAAGTGTACAAGTTAGGTGGGTCGACAACATATTCCTGTCATGTGACGCACATGCCGTCACCAGTGTCGTATAGAATATATCAGACTTGTTTTCCTGTGGATGACTCGGTTGACCTATGACCTTGCGATCAAATGTTTTCGATTCCCATTGGAGAGGCACGTCCTTTCGTCTACTAATCGCACGGTTTTGCGGTGCGGTCGCAAAACACAGACACTAAACTTATTACAGTGAACAGAGACGTCATTGAACGAACGGACAGATCAAAACTTTAGGAAAATAAAGAAAGTAAAGTTTTCACTTTTTTTTAAATCTCATTTTGTTCTATATTGTTCGTTGACTTTGTTCGTTGCGGACGTCCGATGACACTCGTTCTGGTTGTTCGTTGATCCGTTCACTCAGTTTTTTTATTACAGAAGGTAGCTGAACCCTCTGACCGAACACGCTGAGCTACCGTGCCGGCTTTCACTCGAGGGAAGACTTGAAGCAAGGACCTCTCGTTCCGCAGCTGCTCACGCTAACCACGGGACCACGGCGCTCCTGAGCTCACATTCTCCTTGATGTTGCCTATCTTACGAATGGACTACTCAGTTTGTATATTTTGCTTTTTTTTTCATAGTTCCACACAACTTCTTCCTATTTTCTCGATTGATCTGTGTTCAGTTTTTCAAGGCCTATCCATTGTGCCAACTTATAATTAAATCTGAGGGGGGTGCGATGGGGAGGTTCCCTTGTTAGTTTCTTTCTTTCCTTCCTTCTTTTCACAGGAAAACATATTTATGTTATTTATGTGTAAAATCAAGCAGCAGAAGCCTACTTTAATTCATTACCTTTCTGAAGAAGAGAATTTTACTTATCGGCAATAATGAGTTTGCTTCTTTCCGTTTTCCCACGCACGGAGAAAGAAAGTTATAGATGCAGTTACGTTTCCATAACAATTATGTGAATGCCTTCTCAATGGAATTTACATTTATTTTCATTCAAGCGCCGGCCGGAGTGGCCGAGCGGTTCTAGGCGCTACAGTCTGGAACGGCGCGACCGCTACGGTCGCAGGTTCGAATCCTGCCTCGGGCTAGGATGTTTGTGATGTCCTTAGGTTAGTTAGGTTTAAGTAGTTCTAAGTTATAGGGGACTGATGACCTCAGCAGTTACGTCCCATAGTGCTCAGAGCCATTTCAACCATTTTTTATTCAAGCCATGTTGCAAATAAAGGCAGCAGAAGGGGTGTACTTAGTTAGTCGTAAAGAAGAAGTGCGTTTCCACATCAACAAGTTAAATTTAAAAAAATAAATAAATAAAAAATAAAACAGAAAAAAAGAAAAAATAAAGCAGAAAAAAATAAAAAATAAAAGAAAAAATGAAAACAGATGGATAGAAAAAACAAAACAAAAAAGGAAAAAAGACGAAAAAAGTGGTCAGCACTACAGACTGTCAATCCTAAGGGCCCGGGTTCAATTCCCGGCTGGGTCGGAGATTTTCTCCGCTCAGGGACTCGGTGTTGTGCTGTCCTAATCATCATCATTTCATTCCCATCGACACGCAAGTCGCCGAAGTGGCGTCACATCGAAAGACTTGCACCAGGCGAACGGTCTGCCCGACGGGAGGCCCTAGTCACACGACAGTATTATACCGTACTTGACGGTACTCGGGCCAGCTTGGCTCCCGCTCCACGTGAAACGGAAGTCAATGAGATTACAACAAACACGGGACAATGTACAGTGTAGTGTTTATTCTTACCACGAACGGAGTATATCAATGTCGTCACAAGCCTTCTCTAAATCTACAAAATCTATAAACGTAGCTTTGAATTTCTTCGGTCTGTCTTCTGAGACAGGAATTAAAGATCGGTAATGTTCAACTGACTCGGACGCTCAAGTGTGTTGACATGTTATTAGAGTGTGACAGACAACATTCATTTGACTGTATAGCGGAAAATGACAATGAGAACTACCGGCACGGCACGGCACGGCAGAAACGCGAGGCCTTCCAGTGGACACCACTTCGGCGGCTTGCGTGTGAAAGGGGAGCTACAGTTCACCGTAGACTCACTGGGAGGCGAGGGCTGCGTTAAGACAGAGACTGAAAACTCCGTGGTGCGACCTCTGGCGTTTCTAGGCACGCGCTTTGCCGCTGGACCACCACGTACGTATCTTTTCATTGCACTGACATCGGTGCTATAATTTCTTTACACCTTAGTAAATTTCAATTTCATACCTCTACCCGTTCTTCAGAAAATGGCGTCGTAATAGATGGACGAACAGACAGACGTATAACAACCGGTAAAAACTATTTTATGCGATGTATTTACAGATTAGCGATTTTCGGAGTTTTTTCGTTCACTTGTACTGTGAAACCTTGCCAAATTTTATCATTTTGGGTGAACGGGAAGCAACATACACGTTCCGATGGGTGAGTTTGTATCAAAATATGTGACGTAAATGGCCCTATTTGTTAACTGATTTCATCTGGTTTTGATTTGATTTGATTTATTGCTCATTTAGAGACCTGTTGCCTTATATTTTGTAACAGGTCGTTCATTTTACAGCTTTTCATGTAGATTACAACACATATTCCATATTGCAAACACAATTATTGTTTTCATGAATTATAAAGGGAGTAACAATAAATTAAAAAATACATTATAAATTGAAAGAAAGAAAACACCAAAAAAAAGATTTTAAGAAGATATGGTGCTAGATGATAGGAAAGACGGATAGTAACAGAGAGAGAGAGAGAGAGAGAGAGAGAGAGAGAGAGAGAGAGAGAGAGAGAGAAATGGCTCTGAGCACTATGGGACTTAACTGTTGAGGTCATCAGTCCCCTAAAACTACTTAAACCTAACTAACCTAAGGACATCACACACATCCGTGCCCGAGGCAGGATTCGAACCTGCGACCGTAGCGGTCGCGCGGTTCCAGACTGTAGCGCCTAGGACCGCTCGGCCACCCTGGCCGGCAACACTATTCACAAAAACACTAAAACTATTATGCACATTGTGGGAAGCGCAGTGGCGTATGAGTGTAAATTACGTTATTTATTGGGTTTGTCAATTAACCTACAGTTCCTATATTATCTGTCTTGAATTTTACCTGTTATGTTGCTCATACACTAAGCGTTCAGTTTCAAGTATTACATCCCAACAGCGGTGTAACGGCCTTGGGACGGGTATGCCTGCTGTCTACATTTAAGCTGGAACAGGTTTACACGTTTGTTGACTGCATTGGCTTACAAGCTTAAATTTGTTTCATTGCCAAAAGACAGTACGTGACAGATTTCAGCTTGATATGTCTACCCGTTCGTGAGGAAAAAGGGGTCTTAATGGGCAGGAGGACGAATAAGTCATTCCATAAGGGTCCCGTTTTTTCACTTTTTAAAGTGAAAGGAAAACAGAAACAGAAAAAAAAATTAGGTTATCATTTCCCGAAAGCGAACTGGAAGCAAGTGATGTGAAGAACACTGTAGGGGAACAGACCTGCTTGCCGTTTGTCTCTCGCTATTGTTTTGTTTATTTCGGACTCATCGATTTGGGGCAGTGTCGCCCATCTTGCGATGACTTCCCACAGTCAGGTCCAGAGCAGCCAGCCATATCTGAAGAGTAATGATTTCAGTTTCAGAGAACGTCAGTGAAAATAATAGTATTTCTTTCGGACTGATTACTCAGCAAATAATCTGAAGATAGGCGACACTGCCCGAAACTGGTCAGTTCGACTAATAAAACCAGCGATTTAAAAACGGAAGTCGTGTCTATTCTCTACAAATAACGATTTCGGAAGTTTCCTGTCGGTAAGTATTTCCATTTTTGTAGCAATTCTGTGCGTTTTTTGAGTGTAGCTTTATAAAAAAGCTGTCACTCACCAGGAAGCAACTCGCAGCTAATTCAGTGAGCTACCAGGTGTGACGTGCACCCGTGTTTTCTAAAATATTAAATACCAGTTTTGGGTAAAGACGTGTATTTCCGATTCTACGTGTCTTGTTTTCAGTTGTCCCCCGTATGTGGGATCCGTTTTCGCCAGGAAAATAGGCAGATATCTGAATTTGTTCCTCTAGCACGGCGAATTTTTAGGCCAACAAACTTCTATTGTTTCAGACACTTACCAAACTGCAGTATTCGAAAAGCGATTTCAGAAGTTACTGACTCTTCCTGTGCCCCCAATATTGCCGAAAACAAATCTTTGTAACAAATTATGCAAGCTCTACAAGTAGTGTATTCTAATAGAAGAGTTGTTCCCAACCTGGCGTAATTACCACCTCAGGACTAAAATGTAATTCTCCGGAGGGTAAAAAACATGTCAGCCTTGTAACACACTGTAACAGGCTGCCCCATGTCACCAACATTATTTAAAATCTACATAGATATGAGTCTTAAGACATGGTCTCGTAAAAGCAATGGGGTGGGGCTAGAAATTAAAGATGGAGTTTGTTCACATCACCTACGATTTGCCGATGATCGTGTTGTTATAGCACAAGACGGGGAGCATCCAAATTACGTGTGTAACCAATTAGCAATGGGATACAGAAAGTGGGGATTGAAGATTAATTACCAGAAAACAGAATACCTCACTAACTATCCAGACGACAAAAAGGGAAATAAAATTGAGAAGGTCAATTACCTTCTGTTATTTGGGGTCAATTTTTTAGTTACACTGAAAATCAGAGGTAGAATATCCTGAAATGGGAAGGAAGAGAAGAGAAGAAGACGCCCTTTGGTTTCCTGACTCCAAAATGTACGATTAACAATGAGAAGACTTGGCGCAAAGGAAGAAGACATAAAAGGTCGAAAAAGCCTGAGGGACATCATGAGGAGATACATTAAGATCTTATGTAAAAGATGTAATAACCTTCATATAAAGGAAAATCTCAGAAAATAATAATGAAAAAAAAAAAAAAACAGGGCAGGTTTAATTGTGGTTCGGGCACGAAAATAGATTACTTTTTAAAGGTATCCTCACTATTATCACTATTTTGTATTATTTTTCCTTTCAAATAGTAACATTAATTTACGGCGACCGTCTTCCTGACACCCGCTATACTTGCTAACATGCGTGTACGACAGTAGAAGTGAGACGTGTACATTGCATATGATGAAATATCTCATCAAAATGCCTCCTCAGAGTTGTAGACAGGTCGCGCAGCAGACTAGAAACTGCTTTGTTATTGACTTCAAAACAATAAGGGAACTAAGTGATAGCACAGCACGCCAGTAAGTATCGAACGGCAACTAGACTGCTGGGGGGCTTGCACGTTACTATTACTGTTTCTTTCCTTCCTCAGACGTTACGTCTGGTTAAAAATGGAAAGTGACGCGGACCTTGATCAAGCGTGACTTCCTTTTAACTGTACGGTATATGTTACATTGCATTTAGGAACTTTCGGGTAATTGAACATGTATCGACAATTACAGATTTCTGTAGCTGTATTGTGTTGATGTACTGGTGGATATTGTGTGGTATGACTCTGAAACGTCCCCTTTTTAACAATTATACACGACTGACCTTAAACTGACACACAATATTTTGTTAGCGCAACGCAATCTGACTTTCAAAATTCCCTACTAAAGAATGGCCCTGACTAGCATTAAACTATACCTTTCACAAATCACTTACCTCACAAAATCTTCGCTGCTCAAGCTACTGCAATACAGCGAACCCCACTACTGCCAGCTAAATAAAAGATTCAAACTACTGAAGGCACTAACTACTGATAGGGATAGTTAGCAAATGAAAGATATTAATAGAGAACAAACAATGTATTTACCTTGATATCATCATATATAAATATACCAGTTCATGAAAAATTACAAAACTCCGCCATCTCTCTCCCCACATCCACCACTGCTGGCGGCTCACCTCCAACTGCGCAACGCTACGCGCTGTTCACAGCCAGCTGCCTAACACTACAATGGCAGACAACAATGCAAACTAGCCACAGACTGCACACAGCACAGCCAGTGATTTTTCATATAGAGCACTACGTGGCGTTACCAATAAGAAAACATAAACAGCCTACTTACATAGAGAAAACATAAACAGCCTACCTACATAGCCCCCATGCTCCCCACAAAAAAATTTTACAAATTTTTTTTTGGGCAGTGGCCAATAATGATTTGATAAAATTTTTCATAATTACAATAACAAAGAAATCAAATGCACACACTTATTGATACAATGTTGGTCAAAAGCTAAAATTTTCTCACAGTCTATAAAGACAGTCCTGATTCATCACAGTAAAATTACAGTGTTTTTCTTTTTTTTTCAAAGTCTGAACAGTAAAAGAAAATGCACACAGAAGTAGTGGATTTCCATGGAGTCTTGAAGAAGTAGTGTTGTCCTTCCAACGGAAAGACAGTGCTGACTTTTGACATGCATACAGGTAATGGGCCACAACAGAGCAAACCCACAGCAGAGTCATTCGCCGTTTTGAAGAATATTGGTAGGTAGGTCATCACAGAACAGACCCACTGTAGTCCTGGTAGAGATTACGGTATTGGTGGGCCACCAGAGGTGCAGACCCACTGCAGTCCTTGTAGAAATAATGGTATTGATGGATCATCAAAGATGTAGACCCACTGTAGTCCTTGAAGAGATGATGGTACTGGTGGGTCATCAAAGATGCAGACCCACTGTAGTCCTTGTAGAGATGGCCAGCAGCCATCTGTTGTGACTGTGCAGGTGCACAATCACCATTGAAGAGTCTTGCGGAGAATATAGCAAATCCATAAACCACCACATGTCCACTCACAAAATTTCTGGAATTGTCCTTAGAACCTGCAATGCTGTTATCCAGTCCCTTGCTGAATTATTAACACACGTGCAAACACTATCAGTCCCTACTTCTCACATATTGTCTATGTACTATGACCAACAGAAACGTGTGCAGTGAAACGTTACTTAATTTGAAGAACTGGTAACAATTACAATTTGGTAACATGAGAATACAATTACAAAGGTACAAAATACATCATTAAAGAACATAACAATACAGATAACATTTGTAGTAAAACAGGAGTTACAAAAGAATAGAAATAGACATATACATCAGTGGAATTATGACATGAGTACATACATAAAAGATCACAATAACCTTTGAAACATCAACTTCACACATGAGCATTAAACAGAACAGAATTAATAATGTCTGAACATCTTTACAAAGTAAATAACATATTATTAATGCCAATTATATTCGAGGATAACAGTATTCCTCATCATAGTGAATGTAGCTTAATATTAAAAGAAGAAAAAATTCTATGAAACTACACAAAGACAGGAAGAAAACAAATACACAAGGGTACACAAACATATAGTGGGATAACACAAAAGGGAAAGGACAGGGTTTGTTTTCAGTGTAACATGTGGTACTGCAGTCCAACCCAAAACTTCATATTTCTCTCCTCTTATTTCATCCTTTGTTTCCACCAAAAAAAATTCTATCTAAGCATGCTTTCTGTATTTATATGTTCACACATTTCTTACCTCAACATTTATTTTCCATTATCTTACCTCATCATTTATTTCCGAGAAAATCCTACCTATACCTGCTTTCTGCACGTTTTTCGTATAGATTCTCAATGCATTTCTTCCAATTCATCGCAACTCATTCTCTTCTATAGTCTACCCCCTCTTAAGCTAACTTAAATCTACTGAGCTCAGATGCTAAACTAAGGGACGAGGCAATGCAGCAGCACAAAACAATTAACACAAACATCAATGACGAAAAAAATTCAAATTTGCAAAGCAAGCAGCATTAAACCTGGCTTAGCAGAGTAACACAAATTAAAATTCAGTAGCACTACGCCTGGCAAACAGCAGCAACTTATACCTAAACATGACATAGCGCAAGCAGAAAAAATATTACACTAAAATGGCCATGTCTAATACCTATGTCACATCTTAACATTAGAGTGATGCATCACAATTTATTCTACAAAAGAAATTACCAAGTACTTGAAAAGAAAATTATAGATGCAGTTACTGGTATTAGTCCCTTCTTATTGTTCTCTCCATTCCAAGTGCTCCTTTTTTAAAGAATGTGGATCATAAAATAATTATTTAATAGATCTGTTAACAGAAAGTGTTCACATTAGCAAATGCATTTCATTTTATAAAAGCAATGCTGCAACACAGCTGGAAAACAGATGTCAAATGAAATAAGCAATTACGCAAACCAAAGCATAAAAATATCATTCAATAGTCATGTGACATTTCGTAAGTCAGTAGCTCTCAACTCTCGTAGAAAGACACTTGTCATAATCAGGTGTGCAGATGTACGAATATTTCCCATTAATTCATAAGCATTTCAGCAATTAGCACAAAGTGCGAGTAATCATATGTTTTCAAGTAACGAGGGTGTCGCATTAGCGATGAAAGGCACACCCTAATGGCTTGTTCTCCAGGTGTTTGACACGTCCCACGTCCCTTTTTTTTTTTCTACCTGTGCCGCTGAAAAGGGCTCGCAATAATGGCTTTTTCTCCAGGCGTCTGACACAGCTAGGTGCCCGCGACGCATTACGTGCAGGTGGTCACTTAACTTTCGTACGGAAATATTTACGACAGGAGATTCTGCTACCGTTGCAGTCTCATTTAAAAATATTTCACAGGTCAAGAATTAGCGTTGCAAATCTGTAGAAACAAAATCCTATAAATATAAGTGTCCAAAAAAAAATATTCGTCAGCATTGTGATACAGTCACACATTTCATAACTCTTAAAGTACGTTTCTTGGTTTCCAACATCCTTTTCTTAAATCAGAGTCCCTAAACACTACTCATTATTCCTTACCTCATTATACATATACATATTCGTCGACACTTCTTCAATATTTCATCGTGAGAAATACGTAGCATAATAAACATTCCTCAAAAACATAATACACATCGTCGTCGTAATAATAACATCATAACACCTCAGTCAAATCTCAAAATCGTCGTAACTTCCTCCAATAATTAAAAAAAATTCTCTGCTCATGTCAAAAGTGTCATCTGCCTCAAACGTACTTTAAAAATCATGAATCCATACCAAATATATCATTCAAATCTCTCATAGTTTCACAATGGTTCCGAAAAAATATGAACAGTTTACAAAGTACAGACAAAATACAGTTTCATAAGTGTGAAGTTATCCAACCGTGTAATTGCGTAAACATGTGTCACTGATGCAGTAAAAAAAAATGTTTATCTCTCAGTTAAATGATCAGATAGCTGTGTAATTTGTGTGTTAGAGAAATATGGTACCGATGTGTAAAGTTGTATAAGCAAATACCATATTAGCTAGGGTTCCTTGTGGTTGCCAAACACATGGTACACAAAGTAAGCGTGTACCCCCCTGAGGATTAATGTAATTATACCCTCAGGTGTTACAGATTACAGCAATGAAATGAAATGTATCACTGAAAACTTTCTTTGTAATTCAAAAATCTTTAAAAATAAATGTTTTAAGTACAAAATTAATCACTGAAATGCGTGTCCTGTAGCGCTAAATGTGCATATTGTTGTAAGATAATCTCTGTGAAAGTGTCGTAGTTATTTTCCTCCAAAAGCTAAGTTCTGCAGAAGCCAATGTACTTACCTCATGATAAACAAAACTGAAATGCTTTGCGTAGAGATATCTTAGTTATTACGCTTATTGTTGTGATGATGAAAGTACTGTGCTGTAACGTATTGTTGTGCTATGGAAAAGGCTGTCTCCTTGTAGCTATACCACAAAAGTTACTAATAAAACATGTTTTGATTTCCAGAAGAATTCAGAAAACTGTGCAGATATAAAACAGATACACCGCAAAAGCAACATTGTAAATTGTCACTCATTAGTAGCGTCGTGATAAAAATCGTGTAGCTGTCACATAAACTAACCTCTGTGTCATCTGGTATCTCTCAGAAAGCACTTTAAATTCAGAATGTATTTTCAAATAAACCAAAATGTTGCATTAAAATCTCATTAGCAGTACTGGATATAATGTTATTTTTCTGGGAGCCAGCCGGCGCACGTGTATGCCTGCGGTGCGAGTCATTGTCTGTTCCTTTGTTGGCGCGCGTCGTTATTGGGATTAGGAGACCTAACTTCTACAAATTCACCTCCTCGAGAGGGCCCTGCCCTGTTTAAATCCCGCCAGTTCTGATGCAATTCAGGTCTGTCGTTACGATCATATCGTCTGTCGTCATGTCGGTAGATGCCATAGTTTCTTTCTTGTCGGTCACGTGGTGGAGAATTTCTCCCTGAATCGAAACTGCGCGCTGGACCGTTGCGTCTAAAGTTATTCTGTCTCCCCTGATAATATTTATTTTGGTTCCCATATTGTCTGTTTTTCTGATTGTCTCTGTGATAGTCATTACCACGGAGAGGTGATCTTTCCCTGTAGTTATTACTACTCTGCCAACGGTTGTCATACGGGTGGTGTCTATTTTGGTCACGATTTGTGTTGTGAGAATAGCCTTGTCGTGTCCAGTTATTACTTCTTTCATCGCGGATTTGCGACGGATGTGACCTGTAATTGTTGTGTTCCTGGTTTCGCGTTCCGCGATTGTCAGTGTCAATTTCTAATTCTTGTAACAGTCCCTGAAAAGCTTCAATGTCGTCTTTGCAACGTCCTGCTAAAATAATATGTCGTAAATGTTTAGGCAGTTTGATTAAGCAAATGCGGATGAGTTCTGGGGGGCTGTATGGGTTTGACAGGTATTGATTCTTGTGCAACATGTCTTCAAAATATTTCACAAGACTGGAAAATTCAGATTGTTCGAAGTGTTTCATCATTATGATGTTATGTTTTACACGGTCTTGTGTAGCTTGAGACCAATATGCTGAGAGGAAGGCATGGTAAAATTCTCCTTCACTGTGGCAATCGTGAATGACCGATCGCATTCTTACAGCTGGTTCATTCTCTAAGTAGCCACACATAAATTCTAACCTGTGCTCCAATGACCAGTTGGGAGGGAAACAATGAGAGAATTGATGGAGCCACGCTTGTGGATGAATGTCGTTGGCAGAATTCTTAAACGTTTTGAATTTACGTGTAGTAATGAACAGCTTATAGTCAAAATCATCGTGTCGGCGAGTAGCATCTCGGTCATAGTTACGTCGTGTCGGCGGTTCCATCTCAAAATTCGGTGCACATTGCCAATTTCTTTCATAACTTCCGAAATGCCCTGTGTTATTATTTTGTGTCTGTTCCGTATTTGTATGTCCCTCTTCCCGTATTGGGGCGCGAGTGTCCTCTGAAATACGTAATTCTTGTACTACTTGTGCCAACTGATCTTGCACTTCCTGGATTTCTCTTTTGTACTGTGTATTGATTTGATTTTGATTTTGTTTGAATTTTCTAATTTGTTCATACTCTTCAGTGTCCATGAAAGCTACAGGTGTTGTGTCATTCAGATCATCATCTACCTTTGTAGATAAGTTAGTGAACTGATCTGAAAGTTCGGCTACTTTATCCGATAGTGAAATCATTTCCTCTCTATGTTTTTCTGAACCAAGTTTCAGAGTGTCCATTTGTGTTGCAATCGTGTCTACTGTGACCTTTAAGTTTTCCTGAGTTTTTGCAAGTTGCATAACCGTATCGGTAGATGCAACTGAGTCAAATTTTGCTTGCAAGGTCTCATGATTTTCATGAACAATAGTTTGCAGTTCTTTTATAGCTGCTTCGTGATTCTGTAGTGCATTTTCATGACGCGAAAAAATAGGTTGGAAATGCTCACAAATTTGTGTTTTTACGTCATTACAGACTTTTTGACATTTCGATTCAATGTGATGTAACTCAGCAGTTAAATCCTCACGTGTTCGTTCAAGAGTTTGCTCCAATGAGTCTAACTTTTTAAGATTTTGTTCCATTGTGTCTAACTTTTTGAGATTTTGTTCCACTGTGTCTAACTTTCGAAGATTTTGTTCCATTGTGTCTAACTTTTGAAGCTTTTGCTGTGTTTGTCCCATTTGCTGTATTAATTGTAATAACAATGCACTGGTGTCTGGAACATGTTCCTCAGTGCTTTTCGGCAGTGAATTTGCACCGGCAACATTCACATTTTGACAAGCAGAAAATGTGTCTTGACTTATTTGAGAAAACGGTGAGGAACCAAAACCTGAATCTACAGTATTTGCGAGATTGTTTCCTGTCATTTCGGATTCCTGAGGCGAGCTGTTGCCGACCGATCGTTCGATAATGCGTCCCTCTTCACTAATTGTTTCACTGTCCACGCCATTGTTTGCCGCCCGCTCCATTTCCCTATGCACAGTTACCAAATTACTACTTTGAATGTCTGTTAATTCATTACTTTGCGGCGCTAACACACTGCTTTCGTCTTCACTGTCACTTCTCAGTTTACTTTGGAGCCTAGTGTTACGTTTTTCACACGCCATTATTGTCACAGTATTTCACACGACAACACAGAAAAACACAATTTGAAGATCAAAAATAAAAGAACACATTAACATAGCACTGAAAATAATATCTAGTTAATTGCAATCGCAGCTGCGAAATACTTGGTGCAAATCTACATGCATGCCACAACTGTTTTACTATACAACAATGAAAGACTGCAACTACAAAGGAAATTCCCTCTATAATTACGCGCTAGCAATAAACAAAATCTACACTAATTACACAAACTACAAGAAAATATCAGAAGATTCCAGTGAGGTATCCTGGCAGGGTCGCCATATGAAACGTCCCCTTTTTAACAATTATACACGACTGACCTTAAACTGACACACAATATTTTGTTAGCGCAACGCAATCTGACTTTCAAAATTCCCTACTAAAGAATGGCCCTGACTAGCATTAAACTATACCTTTCACAAATCACTTACCTCACAAAATCTTCGCTGCTCAAGCTACTGCAATACAGCGAACCCCACTACTGCCAGCTAAATAAAAGATTCAAACTACTGAAGGCACTAACTACTGATAGGGATAGTTAGCAAATGAAAGATATTAATAGAGAACAAACAATGTATTTACCTTGATATCATCATATATAAATATACCAGTTCATGAAAAATTACAAAACTCCGCCATCTCTCTCCCCACATCCACCACTGCTGGCGGCTCACCTCCAACTGCGCAACGCTACGCGCTGTTCACAGCCAGCTGCCTAACACTACAATGGCAGACAACAATGCAAACTAGCCACAGACTGCACACAGCACAGCCAGTGATTTTTCATATAGAGCACTACGTGGCGTTACCAATAAGAAAACATAAACAGCCTACTTACATAGAGAAAACATAAACAGCCTACCTACAACTCCTGTAGTTGACAGTATAATTGGTATAATGTCAACTTTATCCTTTATCCTATTACTATTATTATTATTATTATTAATGAAGTCGAGAATGCTTTGCAATTGCTAATGTGCTTCACCCCATTCTCTTCCCGGTCCACCTCGACTTCCTGCCCTTCTCCGTGACTTTGATCCTTGTTATTGAAAGTTCAAATTACGTAGTAGTAGTAGTAGTATTCTAATCATAAGCCGATAGGCCACAGCCGGCCTCTGTGGCCGAGCGGTTCTAGGCGCTTCAGTGTGGAACCTCGTTGCTGCTACGATCACAGGTTCGAATCCTGCCTCGGGCATGGATGTGTGTGATGTCCTTAGTTTAGTTAGGTTTAAGTAGTTCTAAGTCTAGGGGACTTAAGTCCCACAGTGCTCTGAGTCATTTTATGAGCCACAAACGCAACTTCGCTGTTTTCTGTGAAAGCCAGCTGTGAGGAGGAAAACAAAACACCGCATTCTCGTGAATACAACTTTCGTTTAAAAATATGTACAAAATGGGAAAGAGTATAAATGGGAGAAACAATTTGTTTAGTGATTTAAATACCTGATGACTAATTGACAACCTCAGCTGCCGACAGGTGTTGTTGATATACCTCGATGTGGACAGCTGATAATGTGTGCCCCGACCGGGACCCGAACCCGGGATCTCCTGCTTACATGGCAGACGCTCTATCCATCTGAGCCACCGAGGACAACAGATAAATAGCGCGACTGCAGGGACTTATCACTTGCACGCTTCCCCTGAGACTCACATTCCCAACTGTCCACAATTCTACATATGTATTGTACCTTATAGACACTTGCCCACCCACTCATTACTCGCGCACGCTTTGGCGATTCCCGTAAGAGTTTGGGCAACCTGTGCGCGTTCACACAGAAGAAGATGGATAGAGCGTCTGCCATGTAAGCAGGAGATCCCGGGATCGGGTCCCGGTCGGGGCACACATTTTCAGCTTTCTACATCGAGGTATATCAACAACACCTGTCGGCATCTGAGGTTGTCAGTCACCATTTATTCCAGAGAAAAGATGCACGGTCATCAACAGTAACTGTTCTTTCGAGAACAAGTTACTGTCTTCGTATATATATTTAAATACCTTCCTATCGTATTTAAAACTGACAGCGAGGAAACAAAACGCACACATTTTCGCAGAAGACCACAGCAAAGCATTTTTCGAAGTCTGTTTTAACAGAAAACCTGCATATTATTGTTTTGAAAGTTAAATGTTTGGCTACATTAATAAGCTTCCAATCTTCCGGTTCCGACCAGAGTTTTCGGGAGGCTTACCATCGTTGTAAGACATGTGCCGGAAATGCCAAGCCCCCTCCATTTATTCCCAATCGGATACCCCATCTACACCCCAATATGGGCCCCTTCGACAATTGGCTAAACGTAACCGCGTTCTCGAACAGCTCGCTCCACTCCTTGGAGTGAGGAATGGAAACGAGAAACATGTAGCCCCAGTCATACACAGCCTCTGTCATACGTTCATCGCATAAAAATTCCAAGTAGATCGGTCAACAACTTTTGTAACAACGCTTCCCCCGTACACGTTCCTTACTTATTTATAATTTATATATTAAAAATGTTTAGGTACATCCTACGTCCATCCGAATTAGAACTTTATGTATGTATGTATATATATACGTAATGTACAAAGGGGAAGTGTGCTATATATATGTATAGGTCCATCCTATGTCCTGAATGTTCATTACAGTATCGTCAAAGCATCCGAAGTAAATCTGTAAATAACTTGAGGCTTTTGGTAACAGTATTTCTCTTTACGTATGATATATATTGATAAATACAAGCATAATGCCCTAAGAATGTTCGTCGTTTAAAAAGTTGAAGCAAATCGGTCAGCAACTTTTCCAGTTCGTTGATAACAACGTTTCCACTCTGTATATATTACATACATGTTATATATCCGTGTAAAAGTTTATCACATTACGGCTTAAAACTCTGAAGTAAATCGGTGAAGGTCTCACAAATTTCGACATTTTTGGTAACAACGTTAAATAACGACTCGCCTTTATATACTAGTAGGGTATAGATTACATAGGTCTGCAAAAAAAATATATTTTGAAAGTTGTTTGAAATTTGATAACTGACTTTTATGTACTTTTCAACGCTGATTTAAAAAATGCAATCGATTTTTTTCTATCTGGTCAGGTTTTCCCACAACAAAAGGAGTATTTTTGGGCATAATAACAAAATTTAGGCAATTCATCAGATTTTTTTCCAACGTTATAAAACTTTATTTTACTGAACAATGGGACCCAATGATTATCTTGTTCACCTAACTTTATACCAAAATACGCGAAATATACTTTTTCAACAAAATTGGAAATGTTTCTTTGTTGCATTTTAACGGTATAGTTACCACAAATGTAGCAGAAGCAATCTGACGAGTTTATACATCCTCTGGTAGCCATTGTCCACTGTCCCTAAAACAACTTCACAACACACAACAGTCACTACTTTAAAGCACCAGAAACAACACGCGAGCAGCAGAGAGTGAAGAGGTGCTGTGAACTGAGGACAACAGCAGAAGCTCACTGCTTGGCGGGGGAAGGGGCAGCGCGACTGACACGAAAACACTGCCGGTTTCTCCTAATCACTCTTTATTTTATGTGCATCTAGTATAAAAACGGCTAAACAACGGTTTATGGAGATCATAAAAACCAAAATTCAAACTCACTAAAGTGATGAAATATCGAAAAAGGTAAAACTAGACAAGCAGTTCGTGAAATAACTATACGTGATGGAATTTTTTCACTATTTTTCCCGAAATCAGTGTTGAAAACACTATAAAAATAACTTAATAAATTTCAAACCTTTTTATGTCGCAGACCTGTGGTATTATTTTTATTATTATTGGCGAAATCTCGCCAGAAATGGAAGACGTTAAGCAAATAACGCGATCAGTTTTTCTTTGAGTTGTTCTTGTTCTTCTACTACTTGTTTACGCTTATCCGACTACTTTGGTCTGTGCTGTTGCTCTGATATAACTTCCCATTTGTTTACTTTGTGTCTGAAGGTCTCTCTCTCTCTAGAATGTCGGCTGGCCTTATGTATGCCTAATTTATGTCCTTTGGAATATCATCTAGCCACGGTGTGGAATTCTTAAGTGAGAGTACATAATCTATTACTCCCTTCGCCAATCGATTTTCTGCTAGTCGGCTGAGATGACCAAAGAATTTCATTCGCCTTTTCCTAATACCAATTTAGATGTTTGAAAACTTTTCTGTTTTAATTGATCGCAGCCTGTAACTGTTCGGGTATGTCTTCGGCCCAGAATTTTCCTGATGATCTTTGTCTCTTCTTTTTTGATGTCTTCAAGTTGTTCTCTGTTAAGTGTTAGGGTTTCACTTGCGTAGAGGATTGCTGGTTGTATGACAGTATTGTAGTGTCCAATTTTTGCCCCTCTTGTCATTGATTTTTTGTTGTAGAGATTTTGCGTTAACCATTAATTCTTTTTAATTTTTTGGAGGCGATGCTGCTGTGAGATTTTTCCAATGCCTGCCGGTTCGATGAATTCTCCAAGATATTTAAAGAATGGGGATTCGCTAATTTCACCATATTTTGTTTTGAAGCTTGCAATTTCTGTGTTTGAACAAAGGAATTCAGTTTTCTCAAATGAAATTTGTAAACCTGATTTTTCTGATATTCCTTGAGTATTTCCAGCTGTTTGACTGCAATCTGCTCGTCCTCTCTTAGTATTGCCAGGTCGTCCGCAAATGCTTGATATGGTTGGTTTGCGGCTATAGATTATTATTATTATTATTATTTCTTTCCTGTCTCAGACGTTATGTCCGGTTAAAAGTGATCAAGCGTGACTTCCTTTTAACTGTACGGTATTGCGTTTAGGAACTTTCAGTTAATTGAACATGTATCAATAATTACAGATTTCTGTAGTTGTATTGCGTTGATGTACTGGTGGATATTGTGTGGTATGACTCCTGTAGTTTATAGTATAATTGGTATAATGTCAACTTTATCCTGATGCCACATGTCCTTGACTTCCTCAGACAGTTGGATGTATTTTTCAATTTTTTCTCCTGTTTTCTTTTGTATATTTGTTGTATTGGGCATGGATATTTCGATTAGTTGTGTTAATTTCTTCTTTTTATTGGTGAGTATGATGTCAGGTTTGTCGTGTGGTGTTGTTTTATCTGTTATAATGGTTCTGTTCCAGTATAATTTGTATTCACCTGTTGATGTATTATTTTTGCTACGTTGTCATGTCATCTGGTGTATTCTGAATTTGCTAGTATTCTACATACGTTTGTGATGTGATCTACTGTTTCTATTTGTTGTTTGCAAAGTCTGCATTCATCTGTCGTGGTATTGGGATCTTTAATAATATGCTTGCTGTAATATCTGGTGTTTATTGTTTGATCCTGTATTCCAATCATGAATCCTTCCGTCTCACTGTACATATTGCCTTTCCTTAGCCACGTGTCGGATGCGTCTTGATCGATGTGTGGCTGTGTTAGATGATACGGGTGCTTGCCATGTAGTGTTTTCTTTTTCCAATTTACTTTCTTCGTATCTGTTGATGTTATGTGATCTAAAGGGTTGTAGAAGTGGTTATGAAATTGTAGTGGTGTAGCCGATGTATTTAGATGAGTGATTGCTTTGTGTATTTTGATAGTTTCTGCTCGTTCTATAAAGAATTATCTTAAATTGTCTACCTGTCCATAATGTAGGTTTTTTATGTTGATGAATCCCCTTCCTCCTTCCTTTCTGCTTAATGTGAATCTTTCTGTTGCTGAATGTATGTGATGTATTCTATATTTGTGGCATTGTGATCGTGTAAGTGTATTGAGTGCTTCTAGGTCTGTGTTACTCCGTTTCACTACTCCAAATGAGTAGGCCAATATTGGTATAGCATAAGTATTTATAGCTTTTGTCTTCTTTCTTGCTGTCAATTCTGTTTTCAGTATTTTTGTTAGTCTTTGTCTATATTTTTCTTTTAGTTCTTCTTTAATATTTGTATTATCTATTCCTATTTTTTGTCTGTATCCTAGATATTTATAGGCATCTGTTTTTTCCATCGCTTCTATGCAGTCGCTGTGGTTGTCCAATGAGTGTGTTTTCCCTTGACTATGCAATTTTTCTTACATTTGTCTGTTCCAAAAGCCATATTTATATCATTGCTGAATACTTCTGTTATCTTTGGTAATTGGGTGAGTTGTTGATTTGTTGCTGCCAGTAGTTTTAGATCATCCATGTATAGCAAATATGTGATTTTGTATTGGTATGTTCCAGTAATATTGTATCCATAATTTGTGTTATTTAGCATGTTGGATAGTGGGTTCAGAGGAAGGCAGAACCAGAAAGGACTTAATGAGTCTCCTTGGTATATTCCACGCTTAATCTGTATTGGCTGTGATGTGATATTATTTGAATTTGTTTGGATATTAAGTGTGGTTTTCCAGTTTTTCATTACTATGTTTAGGAACTGTATCAATTTAGGATCTATTTTGTATATTTCCAATATTTGTAGTAACCATGAGTGGGGTACACTATCAAAAGCTTTTTGGTAATCAGTGTATGTGTAGTGTAGCTACCTTTGTTTGGTTTTAGCTTGATATGTCATCTCTGCATCTATTATCAGTTGCTCTTTACATCCTCGTGCTCCTTTGTAACAGCCTTTTTGTTCTTCATTTATAATTTTGTTCTGTGTTGTATGTGTCATTAATTTCTGTGTAATGACTAAAGTTAATATTTTGTATATTGTTGGTAGGCATGTTATGGGGCGATATTTAGCTGGGTTTGCTGTGTCTGCTTGATCTTTAGGTTTCAGATAAGTTATTCCACGTGTAAGTGTATCAGGGAATGGGTATGGGTCTGCAATGTAACTGTTAAATAATTAAGTTAGATGTGAATGTGTTGAGGTGAACTTCTTTAGCCAGAAATTTGCTATTTTATTTTTTCCAGGGGCTTTCCAATAGTGCGTAGACTTAATTGCTCGGGTGACTTCATGTTGCAAAATTATCACTTCGGGCATTTGTGGTATCATCTTGTATGAGTCTGTTTCTGCTTGTATCTGTTGTGTCTAGACAAGACAGCCTAGACACAATGAGAGGAAGCCGAAAGGCACGCGCTAAGCTAAAGCCGGACGCGTGAGGTCTGAAACAGGATACGTAATGAAGGCTATAAAGAAAAGTACGTAGCTTCTGGGATACTTAACTTTAATCCATCCTTTTGGTACATCTGGAGATTGTGGCGATACAAGTGAGACTCTTTAGATACATGCAATGTTACTAATGGCGCCTTGCTAGGTCGTAGCCATTGACTTAGCTGAAGGCTATTCCAACTATCGGCTCGGCAAAGGAGGCTTCGTCAGTATAGTCGCTAGCTACGTCGTCCGTACAACTGGGGCGAGTGCTCGTCCGTATCTCGAGACCTGCCTTGTGGTGGCGCTCGGTCTGCGATCACACAGTGGCGACACGCGGGTCCGACGTGTACAAATGGACCGCGGCCGATTTAAAACTACCATCTAGCAAGTGTGGTGTCTGGCGGTGACACCACAGTATCCACCGTGCATGCCTGTTATGTTGTACCGGGTTTGACCATATGTTGCTGCATTATTATTATTATTATTATTAGTGGGAGTGGTCAGAGACGAAGCACTGGCAGTCTGAAGTCTTCCAGTTTCTGCCACTTCAGAAGCAAGCAGTGTAGAAGTCAAGTTTACGGAGACTGAGTGTAGTGCACGCATTTCAACTCTGCAGCTTTTAAACGGGGGTTGAGCTTGTGGGTGGAGCGTGAGGCCGGCAGGGGGAGCGCGTTTTGTGACGAACGGCTGGCCGCGGTGTGGCTACTCGGCTTCCTTTTCTGACAGAGACTTGGAGGTAGCACTCGCGATGCGCGCATAACTGATTCATCATTCTTTAAAAAAAAAAAGGTTGCTAGAAATAAGCGCGCCGACTGTCTTAATGACTCATTATTTTTTGCTTTCATAAAACACCTACAAAAACTAAACGATCATTTGACATTCGTCATTAAAAAAAAAAATGGTTCACATGGCTCTGAGCACTATGGGACTTAACTTCTGAGGTCACCAGTGCCCTAGAACTTAGAACTACTTAAACCTAACTAACCTAAGGACATCACACACATCCACGCCTGAGGCAGGATTCGAACCTGCGACCGTAGCGGTTGCGCGGTTCCAGACTGTAGCGCCTAGAACCGCTCGGCCACTCTGGCCGGCGTCATTTTAAAAATGAATATGTTCAATGCAATTTTTTCTTCGTTGATTGTGGAGGGAGGACGGGTAGTAGCACGCTGGAGAGTGCTCTCATAACCACTCTACCAGAACAACCATCCGCTCGTACCTGAAACACGACTAAGTTTTAAAAAACCACGAAACTTTTCTTTCATATTGCGATTTTTATGCAGAAGGTGAACCCGAAACCCGGCTACAAACTTTCGCAGCTGGTTCAGCAATAGTTCCCAAATACTTTGCTTTGAGGCACCGCTATTCTCCGATAGCTGGTAACTGAGTAAATCCACTTCTTGCGCCGCGCGGCTCTACACCTGTATTGCTTTGAAAATACCTGCGCAGCAATGCAAATATGCACCGTGTACGCTGCGTGTCTAGTTTGGAAACAAACTTGTTTCCATTCATTGGCGCTACTTGCCGTTGACGATGCTTAATTGTATTACTAGTGAAGTCTTGGCCAGTATGTAACTGAGCTCGTGTGTGACTTCACTCAACGCAGTGCAAGAGCAGCCAGCACAACGGCATCGCCCTGTGTTTTGTGCTGCACCGTTTGAGCGCTCTCATATTACAGCCTATTCAACTGCTGTGAAGGTACTTTCGCAGAAAAAAAGGTAATTTCGGCAGCAAAACGAAGAATTCCTAATTACATTACTACTCTATAGCTAGCTACCCGACACCACGGATCCTTCATAGCATCACATTCTGAAAACATCGCTCAGCAACCTCCGAAATTTTGTCAGTGAGTTTCGGCTTGACCCTCGTCTTTTGGCTGTATGCCGTTACTATGGCCTGATACGGATGCCAAACACTATCACAGCAGACGTACACAATAGTCTGAAATGGAGAGACTTCAATTCTTTCACCATTTACGTTAGAGAAATTTTATTTCTTCTCCGATATCAGGCACATAATGCCCTTCTTCACAAGATTGGAATTGTGGCATTATTCGCGAGCGTCATAAAAAACAGATATGCCTGTGTCCGTCCGAATGGTTTTTAGAGTACAGAGATCTACAAAAGCTCTTCACCGATTACTTCCAATTTCTACACGATACTCTGATAGCCATTCAGACGCAAATAAGCATATCCCTTTAAAAGAAAAAGAAAAAAGAAAAAACAAAACAATGTACAGGTTTTAAGTTAAATCCAATAGTCTAATAGTCTAAAAAAATGTTGTCCTATTCTTTGAAAATGTGTTTATTCGTTTCCTTTCTCGCAGTCCTTTCTTAATACGGTATCGTGACTAACGGCTAGATAAATTGTTTCTCCCATATACATTCTTTCTCCTTAAATATAAAGGAATTGTACACACAACAGTGCGTTCTTTTATTTTCCTTCTTTCACTCGGTTTTAACAGCAAAAAGGAAAGGTGTATTTATTGCTCATCAGCTTACAATTAGAACAGCCGTACACAATGTGAATCACTCGAAACTTGGTAAAGAACCCTCTTTGCAGATTAAAACTGTGCGGAACACTGCCATTGAAGCTACTGTATTTCCCTCACAGATCTAGGAGCTAGACAGGTCTCTCATTACCCAATAAACAAATATCAGAAAGAGAGGGGAAGAGACTGTAATAAAATAAGATTATCATTTTCATTTACAAATTAGTTAAATACCAAACCACTGAATAACCCAGCGAACGCCACACTGGCGCCCAACGTGGGGCCACCAATGCACATTTATTCATTTTAATAATTGAATTGTGATCTATTACAGGTGCGGGGTACCAAAACAAACTATTAATAATTGTTTATTTACTTGTTTCATGAGCACTGACATCTTCCTACCGAACTGCTGTACGAATCTGTATCTGCACTGGTGCCAGACGCACGAGTAACTTCCCAAAAGCAGTGCAGTCCACTACTGTCAATCAGTTCAGGTAGGAACAGATGTGCATATTCGGTAACTGATTTCGGGGGCGTGAGAGATCAGGACGTGCGTCTGATTCCCACAGGTATTCGGAAACTGTGCAGCAGTGGCGGGCTTGCTAATACGGTGTGAGGGCGTGGAAGTCGTACAAGAACTTGCGAGATGCCTGCACTTGTTCGGTGTCCACATATGTTACCTGCACGTTCTAACAACCCTACCACAACAAAGGTCAAAATTTAATAATGATTGTGGTGTTGCTCACGCTGCTAAATACTGCATTTTCGGGCAACAACAAAGTTATTAAGTGGCAGGCGTCATTAGAGCACAGTTAATAAAGTCATTTCATGTAATAATGAATAAACTAGCCACTCATCTTTTCGTGGTTCCCACGCTGGTCTCGTTGTAAAATCGTGGCTCAATCGTCGAAAATCTAGGTGGTGGTGATTCCAAACTCGGATGCAAAGAGGCCTAGGTTTTATTCTGCGATATTCAAAAGTTTTATAGATGTGTTTGACAAAACATTCTTGAAGATTAAACCTTTGAAAGTTAGCACAATGGTGATGTAAAAAAAGTAATCAGCACTCCGAACTTAGTTACACTTTCTTTTTTATTGCTTTTGCTGTAGTATCACGTAACACACAAAACATCACTTCACAATACAAAACACACTTGAAAACATCTTCCTCACTGTTAAAGTTCACATTTTATAAGCTGACTACGTTATGCGACTTTCCAACATGACGTCCAAGACTTGACTTTCTCAAGGTCCGACTCTCTAACAACTAATAATCTCTTACGCGCCCAAAAATCAACCGGCCGCGGTGGTCTCGCGGTTCTAGGCGCTCAGTCCGGAACCGCGCGACTGCTACGGTCGCAGGTTCGAATCCTGCCCCGGGCATGGATGTGTGTGATGTCCTTAGGTTAGTTAGGTTTAAGTAGTTCTAAGTTCTAGGGGACTGATGACCACAGCAGTTAAGTTCCATAGTGCTCAGAGCCATTTGAACCCAAAAATCAGAGTTACAAGTACGACAAACATCATAGTGACAAAAGAAAGAATACACGTAAGAATAATATCATTGCCATATAAACATATCGATTTATCAAAGTACCTCTACATTAATGAAAGCAAATCTAAATGTTAGCTCAGAAATATGTCAACTACTTTACAGAAACACAGTAGAATATTACTGGCATCGAGAGGTTGAGTTGAGGTGCCGTAATGGTTACGTAATTCAAGTACCATTACAATCTGTAGTACGATACTATGCTGCATATGCCAGCTTGTTTCTGACAAGCTGAAAATGCGGTAACGCCAATCTTCTGAAGAAGGCCACTAGGTGCCTGAAACCGATAAAGAAATAAAATTTCTTTTGTACTGATTTTTTTTTCCAACAGATGTACTTGCAGTTGCGGAAGACGTATGATGGACGTATTTGTAGACGGCAAAAGAAGTTATCTGTGGTAGCAGGCACCAGCAGCAGTAACACACACAGGTTTTACATTGAATGTTGTCGTCTTCAGTCCGAAGACTGTTTCGATGCAGCTCTCCACGGTACTCAGTCTGTGCGAACTACTTCGTCTCCTAGTAACAACTGCGAGGCACTCCCTCGTTTACAGTCATTCGCTGTATTCAAGCGTTGGTCCGCGTCTACAATTTTTATCACGCCACACTGCCCTGCGTTCACTTCTTCATAAATGAAGAACGGCAACAGCTGTTAAATTATACTTTACTGAAACGACCGCCGGCCGCGGTGGTCTAGCGGTTGTAGGCGCACAGTCCGGAACCGCGCGACTGCTACGATCGCAGGTTCGAATCCTGCCTCGGGCATGGATGGTGTGTGATGTCCTTAGGCTAGTTAGGTTTAAGTAGTTCTAAGTTCCAGGGGACTGATGACCTCAGATGTTAAGTCCCATAGTGCTCAGAGCCTTTTGAACCACTTGAACCTGAAACGACCGGTTCCGCAACTTACTCTTGCACCCTAAGCTACACACCTGACTAGAAAAAGAAATGGGGAAAGTCCAAGTTTCAAATGAAGGTAATTACTAAGGCGCGAATATGACTTGGGCGCTGTTGGTTCTCTTGTTTTCTGTTGCAGCATCCCTTGCTATGTGGGGTGGAGAGCTACTCACTTCTCTGACTATCCTCCTTCCCACGCACGTCTTATTTTGATTCGACTGAGATTGTCACGTCGTCCATTTACACGAACTCATTGTGAGCACTACATTTTTTAATACCTAGGGTAGAGGCAGTACTATTCTTTTTTCTCAATTTTTAAGGTTCCGTTGCTCAATCGGAAAAAAAGGAGTCTTTATACGATAGCCTTATTGCCCCCCTCTCTCTCTCTCTCTCTCTCTCTCTCTCTCTCTCTCTCTCTCTCTCTCTCTCTGCTCTCTCTGTCTGTCCAACTGTTAGAAGCCCACTCTTTCAGGAAAGTATAGACTTATCCAGTTGAATTTATATTACACACGAAGGCCTACAGTCTCTTAGTGATGGAATAAATTGAAGCTTGTAACTCAATGCACTCAAAAGATCGGGCTATTTAAGACACGCATTTTGATACTAACAACCTCACTCATCGAAACCGTTAACCTAGAATCACGAAATTTGGCAAGCACCAAGATTCCATAGTACAAGTAAAGGGAAAAAAAAATCCGACAATTCATAATTTGCAATTATTTCACACGAAAAAATATTTCTTTTGCAATTTGTTATCCGGTGTCAAACTTGAAATTTAAGCAATCATTAGTTCTATATTCAGACTGACTGGGTCGCAATGGTAAAAGTCAGACGTCAGCAAGGAATGACTTCATTGGTCATATGACGCGTTTCGGAATTTATCCTTCATCAGATATCCAGGAGCAATTGCAGCACTGTGAATGTTTGTTTCACTTTAAATGCCTTATCTACGTGCAGTAATCGCTCCTGGATATCTGATGATGGATAAATTCCGAAACGCATCATATAAGCAATGATGTCCAATAATTTTCTGGCGTTTGACTTGTACCATTGCCACCCAGTCAGTCCGAATGTAGAACTACTAATTATAATAATAATAATAACGGCCGCCCTATAAGCTGCAAAACCGGTCATTTTCATGAAGAATAATTTAACAGTACTTGCGGTTCTTCATTTATGAAGATGTGTTTCCACAGCTGTGGCTGCCTAGAGCACGAAGAGTCCTGCACTAAGTAACTGCCGATCCCTTGACGGTTCAGAATGGGTCCGGACAACCGACACCTTTCTGTGAAGCAGTGCCACATATATTTCAACCCCCTCCCCTCCCCCCCCCCTCTCCTCAGTTCGATGCACATTCTTCTCTAGCGCCACAATTGAGAGGCTTCTTCACTTTGTTGTCTGAAATGCTTCTCGCGTGTTTCAGTTTCGTTCGTGCTACTCTCCAGACGAAACTACAAAAAAACTTCCTGGCACCCCGGTTTACCTGCGATGTTAACAGTTTTCTCCGTTTCAGAAACGCCCTTTCTGCTTCTTCATTTTACATCCCCTCTATTTCGGCCACGGTCACTAGTTTTGCTGCCCAAAATAGCGAAACTCGTCCACTACTTTTCGTGTCTCGTTTCCTAATTTAATTCCGTCTGCATCATTCTACTTTAATTCGATTACATTTCGTTGTAAAAGTTGCAGATATGTTGATGGTCCTTTTATAAACTCTTTTCAAGACGCTGTAAACGTGTATAACTGTAAAGTAGGCATATTTGACAGACACCGTTGTGAAAATAATATCTATAAGAATATACAGCCTACAGTTGCAGGTTAACTTTATCGTTTACCTAATTTTCAACGTTAGTAATAACGTCTTCTTCAGAACATAAAATATTATTTAAATGTTTGCCTAAAACAAGCCATTAGGCAAACATTTAAATAATATTTTATGTTCTGAAGAAGACGTTATTACTAACGTTGAAAATTAGGTAAACGATAAAGTTAACCTGCAACTGTAGGCTGTATATTCTTATATAAACAATATCAGTTTCTTTCGCTGCATGAAAATGTTAAAAATTATGAAAATTAACTGCGCCAGTCGGTTAACTGAAGCTCAAAGGACTGGAGAAGTTATGGAGAAAGAAAGGTGTTCAGAAGTAACTACATCGCCTATTGTGCTGGTAGGAATTTTTTATTTTACAATTCGCGTTTTCCAGCAGATGCTAAACGCTTCATAGTGACTATTTGTGGTATTGCAGGGGTTTTGTACAGCTGCAACCAGGCAGTATATATATTATAAGCTTGAACGTGGCGATATATATCTATAAATGCTTGAACTTGGAGTTATTTATGTGATAAAGTCGACTTGATGGCATTATTGAAGGTTTTTCTGCATCCGTGGGACTGATTCTAGTGCTCAAATCGCCTCGGGAAACTTTTGTGTGTTTTCACGTTGCAGTTATGGCGATAAGTACAGTATGGATACCAAAAATTATGTACAAGGCCCCACCATAGGATATGTTTTGACTCTTCATTAAGAACAGTCTGTCATTTAATGGCGAGTCGCCAGGCAGCTATAGAGCGGTAACTGTAACAAAAAAAAAAAAAAAAAAAAAAAAAAAACAAAAAAAAACAAAAAAAAAATTGGTACCGTCACGAAAGGTGACTGGTTGGAGTCATTTTTGGAAAGTTTTATTCAGCGCAGAGGCAGTGTTGAACGTCCGTAGTGGATAAGAACCTTAAAAGAAAAAGAAATGTTGCGCGCTGATCCTACCTTCGCGGCTGCAGGGACTTTCCGAGCGGCGCCAGCGGCCAGATTCGAACTAGGAGACTTCCAACTGCAGATCCTCGGCAGCAGGACGAATCACACTGAGGTCGCTTCTTCGTCTTCGATGCTGTCCAAAGCAGGTGACGCGAAAGAAGAGGCGACGGCCGACGGATGATCTTGTGTAGCTGTGTTTAGCAGACTGAATCACACGCCACACCTCCCTGGCACTCACACTAATCCGAAACACCTTTGCGAGCAGCCTTTATTTCTTTGGGACCCTGTGGCTCGTGCGAGGAGTGGCGGAAATTCTGACCTTTGCCGAAGAAACGAAACCTCGCCGTCGGGACCTACTCCCACACGTTTATCTCTACACTCCACCGTGTTCCAGTCGTTCCTGAGGTGACCGACAGTCTTCACATTAAGCTGTAACCGCAATACGTCGCACTTGCGCAAACGAATGAATTCGTCAGCTGCTTCGTATGTAACTGCCTGTGAAATTCAACTAACGTCGTCTCTCGTAAAACCAGATGCTGTTCTCGATTGGGGGGAAATCGAAGTGTTCCGAATTTGTGGCGATTTTAGTGGTGGTGGTCAAATGAATGCTCGTCTGTGGAGCACTGACGAATTTTGTTCTGTGCAAGGTGTTTATCTCTTGTTCCTTATTATGCCACGGGTTAGGATTATTAAATATCAGTTCAAGTATATTTATTCACTCAGTCGTAGAAAACCAGATTATGCCGGAGAAAACATACAGAGCTGTTTCTTTTAAAGGCACTGAAGGAGCGGAGATGGAAGAGTGCGGTACTTATTAGCCGAGGTTACGGACGTGTAGAGCGTTATGTTGTTGTGGATACTGGGTTACCCTTGTAAGAGAATGTGACAGATTTCCGCACGTCACTGAGTAAACATGATGTCGAAGAGAGGGCAGAATCGTCGCCGTGGAGGGAACATTGCCGCACAGCACACGTGCAAGCGCCGGACACAAAGCCAGGAGCCGGGCAGCCACAAGTACAAACGGACGCACTCGGCGGCGTAAGCGCGCCGCGGCCACTGGTAAATAGAGACGTCTGGCGCGGCGCGCGCCGCCTAGGCCACGCCTCCCGCTCCCCCCACCACCTCGCCACGGCCCGCCCCCCACCACGCGCCGTGCGCGCGCGCGTGCCCGCCGCCAGCACGCTCTGGCGGCGACGGCTGCAACTGGCGGCTCGGAGCTCCGCGATGGGCAGAGAGCAGCAACAGGTGGCCCTCTGCTGCGCCCCGGCCCTAATATGGCGCGGGAGTCGGCGTTCCCGGCCAGGGAGGAGGGCGCGCTCTGCGCAGCAGAGTCAGGATCGGCTACTACGGTTTCTGCCCGTTCCATTCATAGTTCTGGTTTTCAGTCCGAAGACAGCTCTCCCCTCTACTATATCCTGTCCAAGCCTCTTCATTTCCTAATAACCACTGTAAATTACACTCTCTTGAATCTGCTTACTGTATTCATCTACATCTACATACATTGTCCGCAATCCACCACACGGTGCGCGGCGGAGGGTACCTCGTACCACAACTACCATCTTCTCTCCCTGTTCCACTCCCAAACAGAACGCGGGAAAAATGACTGCCTATATGCCTCTGTACAAGCTCTAATTTCCTTTATCTAATGTTTGTGGTCTTTCCGCGAAATGTAAGTTGGCGGCAGTAAAATTGTACTGCAGTCAGCCTCAAATGCTGGTTCTCTAAATGTACTCAGTAGCGATTCACGAAAAGAAAGCCTCCTTTCCTCCAGAGACTCCCAGCTGAGTTCCTGAAGCATTTCCGTAACACTCGCGTGATGATCAAACCTCCCAGTAACAAATCTAGCAGCCCGCCTCTGAATTGCTTCCATGTCCTCCCTCAATCCGACCTGATAGGGATCCCAAACGCTCGAGCAGTACTCAAGAATAGGTCGTATTAGTGTTTTATAAGCGGTCTCCTTTACAGATGAACCACATCTTCCCAAACTTCTACCAATGAACCGAAGACGACTATCCGCCTTCCCCACAACTGCCATTACATGCTTGTCCCACTTCATATCGCTCTGCAATGTTACGCCCAAACATTTAATCGACGTGACTGTGTCAAGCGCTACACTACTAATGGAGTACTCAAACATTACGGGATTCTTTTTCCTATTCATCTGCATTAGTTTACATTTATCTATATTTAGAGTTAGCTGCCATTCTTTAAACCAATCACAAATCCTGTCCAAGTCATCTTGTATCCTCCTACAGTCACTCAACGACGACAGCTCCCCGTACACCACTGCATCATCAGCAAACAGCCGCACATTGCTATCCACCCTATCCAAAAGATCATTTATGTAGATAGAAAACAACAGCGGACCTACCACACTTCCCTGGGGCACTCCAGATGATACCCTCACCTCCGATGAACACTCACCGTTGAGTGGGTTCTATTACTTAAGAAGTCTTCGAGCCACTCACACACTTGGGAACCAATCCCATATGCTCGTACCTTATCTAGGAGTCTGCAGTGGGGCACCGAGTCAAACGCTTTCCGGAAGTCAAGGAATATGGCATCCGTCTGATACCCTTCATCCACGGTTCGCAAGATATCATGTGAAAAAAGGGCGAGTTGCGTTTCGCAGGAGCGATGCTTTCTAAAGCCGTGCTGATGCATGGACAGCAACTTCTCTGTCTCAAGGAAATTCATTATATTCGAACTGAGAATATGTTCGAGAATCCTGCAACAAACCGATGTTAAGGATATTGGTGTGTAATTTTGAGGATCCGTCTTTCTACCCTTCTTATACAGGGTGGTACAAAAGGTACGGCCAAACTTTCAGGAAACATTCCTCACACACAAAGAAAGAAAAGATGTTATGTGGACATGTGTCCGGAAACGCTTACTTTCCATGTTAGAGCTCATTTTATTACTTCTCTTCAAATCACATTAATCATGGAATGGAAACACACAGCAACAGAACGTACCAGCGTGACTTCAAACACTTTGTTACAGGAAATGTTCAAAATGTCCTCCGTTAGTGAGGATACATGCATCCACCCTCCGTCGCATGGAGTCCCTGATGCGCTGATGCAGCCCTGGAGAATGGCTCCATCGTGCATGAACCACATGTTGTGTCGTACTTGTAAAGGCACATATTCTAGCAGCACAGGTAGAGTATCCTGTATGAAATCATGATAACGTGCTCCATTGAGCGTAGGTGGAATAACGAAACTAAAATGAGCTCTAACATGGAAATTAAGCGTTTCCGGACACATTTCCACGTAACATATTTCCTGTATTTGTGTGTGAGGAATGTTTCCTGAAAGTTTGGCCGTACCTTTTTGTATCACCCTGTATACAGGCGTCACCTGCGCTTTTTTCCAGTCGCTCTGGACTTTACGCTGGGCAAGAGATTCGCGATAAATGGAAGCTAAGTACGGAGCCAATGCAGTAGAGTACTCTCTTAGTCTCTTAACCTACCGCCCCCCCCCCCCTCACGCCTCCCCCACCAGCTACTCCCTCCCACACATCTTTTCCTCCAACACTAAATATGCCCTATCAACCTATTCCTTCTTTTAGGCAACTTGTGCCACAAATTTCTTGTCTCCCCAATTCTATTCACTACCTCCTCATTAAAAAACATGACCGAAATAGCAAGTCTGTAAATGTGAAGAGGTTGAAAAATCAGCCAACCAGTTGGAAACAAAGATTTAGTAGTCCCTGACCAAGGTTTCGATATTTGTAAAAATATCTTCTTCAGAAGTAGTGGGTCCTGTTACATCACGTTTACTAGTGATGGCCATTTACTACTGACCAGTCACTCTGAAGTTTTGTTGTTGTGGTCTTCAGTCCTGAAACTGGTTTGATGCGGTCCGCAGCTCGTGGTCGTGCGGTAGCGTTCTCGCTTCCCGTGCCCGGGTTCCCGGGTTCAATTCCCGGCGGGGTCAGGGATTTTCTCTGCCTCGTGATGACTGGGTGTCGTGTGACGTCCTTAGGTTAGTCAGGTTTACGTAGTTCTAAGTTCTAGGGGACTGATGACCGTAGAAGTCCCATAGTGATCAGAGGCATTTGAACCATTTTTGAACTGTTTTGATGCAGCTCTCCTTGGTACTCTATCCTGTGCAAGCTTCTTCATCTCCCAGTACTTACTGCAACCTACAGCCTTCTGAATCTGCTTAGTGTATTCAACTCTTGGTCTCCCTCTACGATTTTTACCCCCCCATCCTCCTCTCCAATGCTAAATTTGTGATCCCTTCATGCCTCAGATCATGTGCTACCAACCGGTCCCTTCTTCTAGTCAAGTTGTGCCACAAACTCCTCTTCTCCCCAACTCTATTCAGTACCTCCTCATTAGTTATGTGATCTACCCATCTAATCTTCACCATTCTTCTGTAGCACCACATTTCGAAAGCTTCTATTCTCTTCCCCCCCAATGAACCATGGACCTTGCCGTTGGTGGGGAGGCTTGCGTGCGTCAGCGATACAGATAGCCGTACCGTAGGTGCAACCACAACGGAGTGGTATCTGTTGAGAGGCCAGACAAACGTGTGGTTCCTGAAGAGGGGCAGCAGCCTTTTCAGTAGTTGCAAGGGCAACAGTCTGGATGATTGACTGATCTGGCCTTGTAACAATAACCAAAACGGCCTTGCTGTGCTGGTACTGCGAACGGCTGAAAGCAAGGGGAAACTACGGCCATAATTTTTCCCGAGGGCATGCAGCTTTATTGATTAAATGATGATGGCGTCCTCTTGGGTAAAATATTCCGGAGGTAAAATAGTCCCCCATTCGGACCTCCGGGCGGGGGCTACTCAAGAGGACGTCGTTATCAGGAGAAAGAAAACTGGCGTTCTACGGATTGGAGCGTGGAATGTCAGATCCCTTAATCGGGCAGGTAGGTTAGAAAATTTAAAAAGGGAAATGGACAGGTTAGAGTTAGATATAGTGGGAATTAGTGAAGTTCGGTGGCAGGAGGAACAAGACTTCTGGTCAGGTGACTACAGGGTTATAAACACAAAGTCAAATAGGGGTAATGCAGGAGTAGGTTTAATAATGAATAGGAAAATAGGAATGCGGGTAAGCTACTACAAACAGCATAGTGAACGCATTATTGTGGCCAAGATAGATACGAAGCCGACACCTACTACAGTAGTACAAGTTTATATGCCAACTAGCTCTGCAGATGACGAAGAAATTGAAGAAATGTATGATGAAATAAAAGAAATTATTCAGATAGTGAAGGGAGACGAAAATTTAATAGTCATGGGTGACTGGAATTCGAGTGTACGAAAAGGGAGAGAAGGAAACGTAGTAGGTGAATATGGATTGGGGCTAAGAAATGAAAGAGGAAGCCGCCTGGTAGAATTTTGCACAGAGCACAACTTAATCATAGCTAACACTTGGTTTAAGAAACATGATAGAAGGTTGTATACATGGAAGAACCCTGGAGATTCTAAAAGGTATCAGATAGATTACATAATGGTAAGACAGAGATTTAAGAACCAGGTTTTAAATTGTAAGACATTTCCAGGGGCAGATGTGGACTCTGACCACAATCTATTGGTTATGACCTGTAGATTAAAACTGAAGAAACTGCAAAAAGGTGGGAATTTAAGGAGATGGCACCTGGATAAACTGAAAGAACCAGAGGTTGTACAGAGTTTCAGGGAGAGCATAAGGTAACAATTGACAGGAATGTGGGAAAGAAATACAGTAGAAGAAAAATGGGTAGCTTTGAGGGATGAAGTAGTGAAGGCAGCAGAGGATCAAGTAGGTAAAAAGACGAGGGCTAGTAAAAATCCTTGGGTAACAGAAGAAATATTAAATTTAATTGATGAAAGGAGAAAATATAAAAATGCAGTAAATGAAGCAGGCAAAAAGGAATACAAACGTCTCAAAAATGAGATCGACAGGAAGTGCAAAATGGTTAAGCAGGGATGGCTAGAGGACAAATGTAGGTATGTAGAGGCTTATCTCACTAGGGGTAAGATAGATACTGCCTACAGGAAAATTAAAGAGACCTTGGGAGATAAGAGAACCACTTGTATGAACATCAAGAGCTCAGATGGAAACCCAATTCTAAGCAAAGAAGGGAAAGCAGAAAGGTGGAAGGAGTATATAGAGGATCTATACAAGGGCGATGCACTTGAGGACAATATTATGGAAATGGAGATGAAATGGGAGATACGATACTGCGTGAAGAGTTTGACACAGCACTGAAAGACCTGAGTCGAAACAAGACCCCCGGAGTAGACAACATTCCATTGGAACTACTGACGGCCTTGGAAGAGCCAGTCCTGACAAAACTCTACCATCTGGTGAGCAAGATGTATGAAACAGGCGAAATACCATCAGACTTCAAGAAGAATATAATAATTCCAATCCCAAAGAAAGCAGGTGTTGACAGATGTGAAAATTACCGAACAATCAGTTTAATAAGCCACAGCTGCAAAATACTAACACGAATTCTTTACAGACGAATGGAAAAACTGGTAGAAGCCGACCTCGGGGAAGATCAGTTTGGATTCCGTAGAAATACTGGAACACGTGAGGCAATACTGACCTTACGACTTATCTTGGAAGAAAGATTAAGGAAAGGCAAACCTACGTTTCTAGCATTTGCAGACTTAGAGAAAGCTTTTGACAATGTTGACTGGAATACTCTCTTTCAAATTCTAAAGGTGGCAGGGGTAAAATACAGGGAGCGAAAGGCTATTTACAATTTGTACAGAAACCAGATGGCAGTTATAAGAGTCGAGGGACATGAAAGGGAAGCAGTGGTTGGGAAGGGAGTAAGACAGGGTTGTAGCCTCTCCCCGATGTTATTCAATCTGTATATTGAGCAAGCAGTAAAGGAAACAAAAGAAAAATTCGGAGTAGGTATTAAAATCCATGGAGAAGAAATAAAAACGTTGAGGTTCGCCGATGACATTGTAATTCTGTCAGAGACAGCAAAGGACTTGGAAGAGCAGATGAACGGAATGGATGGTGTCTTGAAGGGAGGATATAAGATGAACATCAACAAAAGCAAAACGAGGATAATGGAATGTAGTCGAATTAAGTCAGGTGATGCTGAGGGAATTAGGTTAGGAAATGAGACAATTAAAGTAGTAAAGGAGTTTTGCTATTTGAGGAGCAAAATAACTGATGACGGTCGAAGTAGAGAGGATATAAAATGTAGACTGGCAATGGCAAGGAAAGCGTTTCTGAAGAAGAGAAATCTGTTAACATCGAGTATAGATTTAAGTGTCAGGAAGTCATGTCTGAAAGTATTTGTATGGAGTGTAGCCATGTATGGAAGTGAAACATGGACGGTAAATAGTTTGGACAAGAAGAGAATAGAAGCTTTCGAAATGTGGTGCTACAGAAGAATGCTGAAGATTAGATGGGTAGATCACATAACTAATGAGGAAGTATTGAATAGGATTGGGGAGAAAAGAAGTTTGTGGCACAACTTGACCAGAAGAAGGGATCAGTTGGTAGGACATTTTCTGAGGCATCAAGGGATCACCAATTTTGTATTGGAGGGCAGCGTGTAGGGTAAAAATCGTAGGGGGAGACCAAGAGATGAATACACTAAGCAGATTCAGAAGGATGTAGGTTGCAGTAGGTAGTGGGAGATGAAGAAGCTTGCACAGGATAGAGTAGCATGGAGAGCTGCATCAAACCAGTCTCAGGACTGAAGACCACAACAACAACAACAACAACTATTCCGTTCTTGTGCAAACTATTTTTCGTCCATGTTTCACTCCCATACATGGCTACACACCATAAAAATACTTTCAGAAACGACTTCCTGACACTTAAATCTATACTCGGTGTTAACAAATTTCTCTTCTTCAGAAACAATTTCTTCGCCATTGCCAGTCTACATTTTATATCCTCTCTACTTCGACAATGATCAGTTATTTTGCTCCCCAAATAGCAAAACTCCTTTACTACTTTTCTGAAGTACGATACATATAATGTGGCTGCTGTCTAAAGCCACGGCTTGGGATAATTCTTGTTTTGACAATTTTATACATGAAAAGGCTTCATCTAATCATGTGATCGCACTCTTTCTGAAGAAGATATTTTTAGAAATATCGAAACCTAAGTGAGGGCTAATAAACCTTTGTTTGCAACTGGATGGCTGATTTTTCAACCTCTTCACCTCCTCATTAGTTTCATGACCTGCTCATCTAATGATCAGCATACTGCTGCAGCACCGTATTTCAATAGCCTGCTACTTTGTCTCCTCATCAAATTTCATCACCATCATCTGATTTAAGTCTACTGCATTCGATTATCCTTGTCTTGCTTTTGTTGATGTTCACCTTATATCCTTATACACTGTTCATTCCGTTCAACTGTTCTTCCAAGTCCTTTGCTGTCTCTGACAATTTCAAGGTCGTCGGCAAACCTCAAAGTGTTTGAAACTTCCTGGCAGATTAAAACTGTGTGCCGGACCGAGACTCGAACTCAGGACCTTTGCCTTTCGCAGGCAAGTGCTCTACCAACTGAGCTATCCAAGCACGACACACGCCCCGTCCTCACAGCTTTACTTCTTCCATGGAGGACGGGGCGTGAGTCGTGCATGGTTAGCTCAGTTGGTAGAGCACTTGCCTGCGAAAGGCAAAGGTCCTGAGTTCGAGTCTCGGTCCGGCACACAGTTTTAATCTGCCAGAAAGGTTCATATCAGCGCACGCTCCGCTGCAGAGTGATAATCTGATTCTCAAAGTTTTTGTTACTTCTCCCTGAAAATTAATTTGGATTGCTGACTGCAAAAACCTCCTAAGTCCACTTTTGGCGAAGACTCAGTCAAAGGCTAAAATGTGTATTCTGCATGTAGCTCCACCAGACTGTGCACGAAAACAGCCGTAGTTATCGTCTGTTGCCGTTCAAACAGGGGTAGGAAGTTTGAGCTGAGGGCAGAAACATCCGAAGTCCAGGACTTGGCTTATTTTCCTTCTCAACTATTGGCACAACAGTGAAGTGCGGTAGAAATGTACGGAAGAAACTGCCATTGTTGATTTTGGTATTCTTGTAAAACTGGATGAAGTGGTGTGTGCCAGCAGTTATGAGAAAAAAAGGGTGAATATCAAAGAAATATTACGAAGAAAGCTAAAATTCATGGAGAGGAAGACGTGAATTGTAGAGGCAAAGCAATTCCGAAAACGGTTGCAGGAGAAGACTGCAAGTGTTGAAGAAGCCGTTTCAGCGTTATTGCAGAAGACAACAGAACTCAAGCTTTAGCACATTTTCTGAACATGGAACTCAAAAATGACCAGCACCTTTTCCTGCAAGGACTGATCACAGCTGGTGAGAAGGGATGCAGCAGTGAAAAATCTTTTAGCTACTGTGTCCAACAAACTATACGCAGAAAAGCTTTTCTAAATATTTATGCAGTAAACTGATGCGAGAATTAAAAGAATCCGCAAACTGCTGTGTTGTGGACAGACACGGAAACGGAAGAGGGAAATGAAGGAGTGTTAATGCTATGCCGTCAGAGGAAATTGTCAAATTTCCAGGTCACGTCAGATCATTCCCCATTAAAGAAAGTCATTATGATAACAGCACTGTGCACTACTTTGACTGTGAACTATCTATGAAAAAAAAAAATGCACCAACTCTTTATTGCCAAACATCCTAACTCGCCAGTGAAATACGAGTACTGCAATAAGACTTTGCGTGAAAAATTTTCACTTGCTTTCGGAAGACCTGAAGCAGACGCTTGCTGCACCAGCGAAGAGTTGACGTTAAAGATGAAGTCAGAAACACTCGGTGAGGTGGCAAAGCAAGCAACAGTAGCAGGGAAGATTGTCCTTATCCGAAGATCTAAGAAGTTTTGTGATGCTCTGAAAGACGGCAAAAAACAGTCTGAGACTAATCCTAGAGCTACTGCTTGCTGCTTCGACTACATGCAACATGTTCAACTTCCTCGTGACCGGGTGCAAGAGCTGTTATACTTGCAGTATTTTGTATAATTAGAGAGAATGTACACAATCCATGGAGCTTATAGTAACTGCAAAGTGTGCATTTGGTGGATGGAGACGAAATAGTAGACTTCAAGAAGACTTGCTTTTCTACTGAAACATCGAAACGAGATATTCCAAGAGCTGGCAAGGTACCACTAAATACGAATATTTCAAAGATGCATCATTTCCGTTATAAATCATGATTGCCAGGAGTTGTGGAAGCAATGGAATTCGTTAATGGGCTTCAGACCAATAACTTATCCTTGAAATTTGGCCTAAGGAGGAAACCACAGTTGCCAGATGAAAAATGTTACAAGGATGCGAAAGTACCTGTCGGGGTGAAGAAAATGGGAGACATAAGCAATGTGTACGATTTGTTCCTGACAGCGAAAGTGCGCCGTCCTTCTGGAATGAAATATTAACTTGGCCCACAGCAAATATGCGAGAAACGTCTCTACTGTAAACGTTAAATACTATTTTGTTTTTTACCTGTTTTCCTTTTGTAAACAATGTTAATTAGCGAAAGCATTCAAATATGTCGTATTACAACTCTGAAAAAAAACCATAAGAACAGTGTACCGTATTCTAAATAAAATAGTTAATTTGTTTGTATATTTCTGAAATTTTTTAATCATCAAATGCATTGATTACAAAAACAGTCTAAATCCACAGCAAAAAACTTTTTTGCAATGCAAACGGGTTAGCATGTAGTTGAGAGATGTTGACAATAAATCATTTGAGTGCTACTTTATCTTCAGCTTAAGTTTCATCTTATTCTCATAATTTATATAGTACTTATATTGTTTTTCTCACTTTCCTTAAAAATAAGTGAATGTGACAGGCTGTTTTTGCAATGAGCGATTCATTTCTGCTCCAAATATTTCTTTCGTTTCGTTTACTGCTTGCTCAACGTACAGGTTGAATAACAACAGGAATAGGCTACAACCCTGTCTCACTCCCTTCCCAACCACTGCTTCCCTTTCATGCCCCTCGACTCTTATAACTGCCATCTGGTTTCTGTACAAATTGTAAATAGCCTTTCGCTCCCTGTATTTTACCCCTGCTACCTTCAGAATTTGAAAGAGAGTATGCCAGTCAACATTGTCAAAAGCTTTCTCTAAGTCTACAAATGCTAGAAGCGTAGGTTTCCCTTTCCTTAATCTCCCTTGTGAGATAAGTCGTTAGGTAACTGTGTAAGTAGCGTGAATAAAAGGACACTATGTGCAAGAAGCATGAAGCGCCCTTTGAATGTATCCTGATAGCTAAAAGAGCCACGCGCACTTTGAATAAGAAAGTGCTACTTGACACTGAAATCAATATAAAAGATAGGGTCGCCAACGACTCTAGCCACACGACAAAGAAGAGGTAGCACTGAGTCGGAAAATTACTTAATTTATTAATAAGATAAACTCACAAAAGAACATTCATTGTAAAGTCATTGATAAAGAATGGGATGTAATTATTAATATGATCCAGGCATTCTTCCCGTGAATCAAAAATTGAGTAAAGCAAAGAGGGTGTGAACACCATGCGTAAGTGCAGCCTGCAGCAAGATTCGTGAAAACACAATCTATTCCAGAGCATTTGTTTCAGATAAAAAAAGGGACACTAATCACTACACCTGTGCACATGGAAACGCTATAGGTGGACCAACAAGGAAAACTACAAGGTAAATGGCGAAGGTAACGGCGACGTAACATCGGTACACAAGATAAGATTGAAGGCAAAATTATTTATTCCTTAAAACATTGATGTAGTGCATCTATAGACTGCTGTTGCATGCTAACTATGTACAATTGCTTGTGAAATACTACACGTTTCATAACAGACTCGCGTGCCCACTCGGTCCGCGGAGACAATTTCTATGGACCGTGGCCAAATTTTAATCACATGAGACAAAGAAAATTCACAAATACACAAAAATTACCAAGATCCGGAAAAGATTAGAAGCATACACACACAGTTGTAGGCACATAAACACTCACACTGAACCGAGGGCACTTCAACATATGCAACTCCCTTGTGCTGCGTTCCTCTCACGGATCAAAGTCAAGACTGCATTGGGAATCAAACTGAAAGTCTACAAAAGCCTTGCATTCCCTGCTGCAACCCAGCAAGTAAATCTTTATAAGACGAAATTCGAGACCAAAAGCTAAAAGCTCCCCTCTCTATGTGACAACGCGCCACGCGGTCAGTCCAACTCACCCTTCTTCAACTGGAGCACAGCTGTGTACGCTTCCCGCACCGGCGGCAGACTGCCTCCCGCTTCTCCAGCCTCTTCCACGCTCCGCGTGGACCGGAAAACCCCAGGTTGCCATTTCCGCCACCAACCTAACGCAGGTGGATTTCTCACAAGTAGCGGAAACCTCTTTGCCGACTTGACCACTACGAGAGTTGGCAATGAAAGGTGGCTACAGGACCCTTTCATCACCCCAAACGTCCCGGAGAAGACTGTGCCGCGAATTTTCTCGCCATGCTTGGAGATTCGCCAACAGTCTTCGAAACACACATACTCTAACGAGTAACAATTGCAACAGTAAACAGCAGCACAAAGGAGTTGATTAATCTCTTATATCCAAGTGAGCTTTATCTGACCTTAGTCAATAATTGTGACCTCATGCGGTCCGCAAAGCAAACAGAACAAATTAAATTAAGTGTGATATACTACTCTAACATCATGTCATCTGACCTACTACGACCACAACCATGAGATATTATTTTAAAATTGCTTTAACCAACTATCAAAAGTTAACATAGAGACATAGGTGAACAGGTACATAATATATATAATATATAAACAAATACAATGATACAAAATCATTATCACGAACCAAAGCAGTATCATCTGGTGCTGACATATATAAAAACATTCAAGTGAAAGTGCAAAATACAATATTCACAACAACGACAGTGATACAAAATCATTAATGAACCCAGTGGTATGACAGCTGGTAAATAATCACCTATGGAAAATAAGACATGAGTACAAAAACACATCCAGAAATCAACTCGTTGACACGCTGTCATTTTTCAGTTTCGCCAGATGGTTGTTTCACTGGGTATTCTCTTTAGGTGCTGGGGTGGGCGTCTCTTCTAAAGGCGACTTGGAGGATAAGCTACTAGGGGACCACAACACTGAACTGGGGAGTTCTCAGCGGCGTTGATTGTAACGTCCGTTGTAACCCAGGTTGTTCATCCTAGACAGCACCCCGCGACGTTGCCTCGTGCCCGTTTCCACCCTCTGCGTCCATACTGTGGGATGGTTCGGCGTTGCAGATTTGCAGGACATCGCCACTTGTGGGCCCTGCCTCATCATCGAGAAGGCGGCTTGGCGGTCGTCGTCCGTGTGTTGTGGAGGAATGTGTTTTACCGACACACGCCCCCGTCTCCTGTCCTGTCAATGGGGAGACACGCGCTCTTCTGCGTCGCATCGAGGTCGACGTAAACTCGTGCGGGTGTCGGGCTTGAGACCCGCTTGTCACCTCCTTGCACCGTCTCAGCTGATGCGTCAGTGGTGGGACCCGTGTCCCTCCGGGCAGTGGGCGTTACCTCACCGCAGCAGCCGTCTGGACTAGCGGCGCTCAGGGATCGGCGGCCTCGCCTGGTGTGCGTCATACTTTCCCTTTCGCTTGTCAGATGACTAGCGCATGGGGTGGAACGCCGGCCATCAGCTGGCGCTGCCGTGGTGACACGCCTGCGGGCTCCGGTGTGAGCCTGCGCCTGGGGGAAGACCAGCATCCCCTCCCCTCTGACGGGGAAACAGCTGTGACCGCTCGCCGCATCACTGCTTCGCCGTTGATACCAGGGTTCGGCAACGCCTGCCGGTGGACCAAGCCGTGTGCTTTCTGATGCGGAGGCTCCCTAGGCGGCCTTGCACCCACTTAAGAACTGCGCTCACAGGGATCGTTACAAAATATCATGTGTACAGACTACCACAAAATCTTCGGAGTTTCTCACTCCTGATCAGTACATGGAATAGTGCCCAAAATTAACTTGACAAAAAGGGCCTTCTTAACATTACTAATAAAAAAACAATGAAGAAAATTAAATAACCAATATTCAAACAAACAAAAAATCCTTTTTATAAAATATAGTTCCAGCATTACATCTGCTGTCAATCATTCAGGGTAGATCTTGTACAAGGTTTGGTCAGGATTCGGATAGGATTTGGCGCCGCTGCTAGCTACAGACACAAAACTCTACCTGCTCCTAACTACGCTCTCACACACAATCTACACAGCTCGTACTAGTCACCATCACCATATAGCCCGACTACAATTCCCACATATAAACAAAATATTCCTTTCAACACCAATACCCATATCGTTGTTCATTGACTGCTCCTCCAAGGTTTGCAGAACATGTTTGCTGATCTGTGAAAAATTTCCGAGACTTCTTTTCTATGGACATTGCATAATAAAAGTTATGATTAATGAGACACAGAAGGCTCATTCAAGTCACATCTGGAATGGTAAATGTTTCAACATCTATTCATCAGACTAATGCAAAAGGTCAGTGGGCATAAAAATGAAAATAAAAATCATCCTATCCTATTAGCAACACATAAACACTTCGTCCTATAAGTACATAAAAAAATACTGTCAAAAGAAATCCATTGTCCAGGGCCATGAGTACCCAACTTACTGCTATCATAAGATACTCATAATGATTACACATTTACTCACCACATGTCCCCAGGGGTCCTCACCTACCGTCATGTTATTTTAGCTTGGAGGTAGTCGCATTGATTCTCTATTAAATATCAAGCTGTTTGAGTTTATAAGCTGTTTCCATATACATCTTCTGGGGTTTCACACCCTGGTGTCCTCAACCGTACCTAGTAGTATGTGACGGCAAGTTACACTTTCCAAATATCTTATAAGATGGCAACTCTGAAAATCAAACACTATTAATCTCCCTTCATACACAAGTCCTTCACCTACAAGTCACCAAGTTGCTTCATTAACATCGCAGTACATTTGAAAAATCTCACTGAATCATGCTCACCCAAGGGGAATAAGAACACTAAAACTGTAATTTATCATCAAGAATTACCTTACGACCATTGACTCGCCACGCCAACACACCCGACACCTTTTTAGTCATCAAAGAACGAAAGCCATCTTACTGTAATAGGAAACGCTTCATATGAGCCTCATAATCATTCACATTCAGATATTTTGAAACTGCACAACACTACTCCTTTCTGCTGACAAGAAGAAATAACTACACACATATTGGGGGACCCTTTACAATACACAGAAAATATACACTTTAATTTTAATCACACCAGTGTGAATCAAAACATTGGAAAATATGCACTGTAATTTTACTCACAAAAGAATGAGTGCGAAAAAGCATATGGGCAATACGTCATTCCGACCTCCGAGGGGCAAGATCTTCTGCTTCTTATTCAATGTAAGGTTTTACGTTGGAGATGTGGTGCAGGCCCTTCGACTTTCGAGAGCGGAGTGTTTCTACTTCAAGCGCATTCGGATGTGGAATCCGCTTGATTCTGTACGGCCCGTTGAATAAGAAGAAGAACTTCTTTGACAACCCAGCCCGTTTATTAGAGAGCTTGTGCGAGCGTACAAGTACTTTCTGGCCCACGTGAAGAGTTATATTCCGCACCTTCTTTTTGTAGGTTCTTATCCGAGCCTCGGCGGCACTCTTTATATTTTTCAGGGCAAGCTCCACAATTGCAGATCTTCGTAACCTGGGTTCTACTGGCCAGGGAACCACCTCTTTTATTTTACTCGGAGGCTCCTTGTTTTTCAGGACCAGAATCGGTGGCAACGTCGTCGAGGAATTTGGCAACTCATTTAGTATGTTCTGGAAACCGGCTAGTTTCGCGTCCCACGTCCGGTGGTCACGGTGGCAGTATAACCTACACAATTTTCCAATCTCCTTCATCCACCTTTCACAAGGATTTGCTGAAGGGCAGAAAAGGGAGATAAAGATCGGTTTCACTCGCTTTCTCCGAAGCATATGCTCCCAGTGACGTGACCTGAATTGTGGCCCGTTGTCCGAAATCACACGCTTCACAGTGCCAACCTCCCGTAAGAAGTTATTTGCGAACGCGGCAGCTACTGCCTTCCCGGTGGCCCTACGCAGCGGGGTGAGGCAGACGAATTTTGACGTCAGCTCTACTGCCACAAAAATGTACGCAAATCCGTTCCTAGAACGCACTAGCGGACCGAATAGATGTACTGCTGCGAGATCCCTGAGTTTATTGGGAACGATCGGGTGTATTGGTGCGGCAAACGACGCAGTGGGCGGCTTGGCTTGCTGACAGGGCTTGCATACCCTAATTACTTTACGTATACGCCGAAGCATATTATTAAAGTAACAGGTTTCCCGCAGCTTCTCCAAGCATTTCCTCGCACCAAAGTGACCGTAGCTCAAATGCACGTACCACACGAGCTTGTTCACCAGTTCCTCCGGAATCGCTAACAGCCACCTGGAGTCATCCAGAGCTCGCCTCTTAAATAGGATGCCATTCCGGATAATACACTCCTGGAAATTGAAATAAGAACACCGTGAATTCATTGTCCCATGAAGGGGAAACTTTATTGACACATTCCTGGGGTCAGATACATCACATGATCACACTGACATAACCACAGGCACATAGACACAGGCAACAGAGCATGCACAATGTGGGCACTAGTACAGTGTATATCCACCTTTCGCAGCAATGCAGGCTGCTATTCTCCCATGGAGACGATCGTAGAGATGCTGGATGTAGTCCTGTGGAACGGCTTGCCATGCCATTTCCACCTGGCGCCTCAGTTGGACCAGCGTTCGTGCTGGACGTGCAGACCGCGTGAGACGACGCTTCATCCAGCCCCAAACATGCTCAATGGGGGACAGATCCGGAGATCTTGCTGGCCAGGGTAGTTGACTTACACCTTCTAGAGCACGTTGGGTGGCACGGGATACATGCGGACGTGCATTGTCCTGTTGGAACAGCAAGTTCCCTTGCCGGTCTAGGAATGGTCGAACGATGGGTTCGGTGACGGTTTGGATGTTCCGTGCACTATTCAGTGTCCCCTCGACGATCACCAGTGGTGTACGGCCAGTGTAGGAGATCGCTCCCCACACCATGATGCCGGGTGTTGGCCCTGTGTGCCTCGGTCGTATGCAGTCCTGATTGTGGCGCTCACCTGCACGGCGCCAAACACGCATACGACCATCATTGGCACCAAGGCAGAAGCGACTCTCATCGCTGAAGACGACACGTCTCCATTCGTCCCTCCATTCACGCCTGTCGCGACACCACTGGAGGCGGGCTGCACGATGTTGGGGTGTGAGCGGAAGACCGCCTAACGGTGTGCGGGACCGTAGCCCAGCTTCATGGAGACGGTTGCGAATGGTCCTCGCCGATACCCCAGGAGCAACAGTGTCCCTAATTTGCTGGGAAGTGGCGGTGCGGTCCCCTACGGCACTGCGTAGGATCCTACGGACTTGGCGTGCATCCGTGCGTCGCTGCGGTCCGGTCCCAGGTCGACGGGCACGTGCACCTTCCGCCGACCACTGGCGACAACATCGATGTACTGTGGAGACCTCACGCCCCACGTGTTGAGCAATTCGGCGGTACGTCCACCCGGCCTCCCGCATGCCCACTATACGCCCTCGCTCAAAGTCCGTCAACTGCACATACGGTTCACGTCCACGCTGTCGCGGCATGCTACCAGTGTTAAAGACTGCGATGGAGCTCCGTATGCCACGGCAAACTGGCTGACACTGACGGCGGCGGTGCACAAATGCTGCGCAGCTAGCGCCATTCGACGGCCAACACCGCAGTTCCTGGTGTGTCCGCTGTGCCGTGCGTGTGATCATTGCTTGTACAGCCCTCTCGCAGTGTCAGGAGCAAGTATGGTGGGTCTGACACACCGGTGTCAATGTGTTCTTTTTTCCATTTCCAGGAGTGTATAATACTGCCTGATGGCCGCGTGGGATTTATCATGCCACTTCTCTTTGATGTCACGCAAGACTTCGTCCTTGTCTTGTTCCGCCCCGATATTGCCTAGTGACGTAGTGACATAATTCTCGAATTCCACATTTTGAAGGTATAACACACTGAAATTGTTTTCATCAATAGCGTTATCCTCAGCATGGGTGAGCCCGATAGGCATCCGAGATAGAGCATCAGCAATGATGTTCTTGTGCCCCGGAATGTACTCTATCGTGAAGTGGTATTCCTGGAGGAACACCGTCCACCGTCCGAGTCTACCGTGATTGATTTTGGCGCTCATTAGGAATTGTAGTGCTCGGTGGTCACTGTACACCCTGGTCGTGCGCCCGAACAAATAGTAACGGAACTTCTTGAATGCCCAGACAATCGCCAGGGCTTCAAGCTCCGTGACAGAGTAGTTCCGTTCACTCCGCGAGAGCACACGGCTGGCGAGCGAGATAGTTTTCCAGGTGGACGGGTCCTTTCCACCATCCGTCTGGAACAACACCGCTCCCAGCCCCGTCAGTGAACTATCAGTCATCAGGCAAAACTCCTGATTCAAATCCGGATGGGCGAGCAATGGAGCGTTAACGAGTGCATTCTTTAATTCGTCAAATTCGCTCTGTGCTTGTTCGTCCCACATCGAAACGGTGTTCTTACCCGTCAGTGCACATAAACGAGGGGTGGACAAAACATTTAGATTTATAAATCTCTTGTAGAAATTGCAAAGCCCCAAATAACCCCTGAGCTGACGCTATGACGTGGGCGTTGCGCACTCCGCAATTGCTGAAATTTTTTCGGGATCCGGATGAATTCCATCCGCCGACACAATATGACCCAGAAACTTTATGCTTTCACGCCCGAACTGGGATTTGTCCAGATTCACGGTCACCCCCGCTTTCTCGAATACTTCGAGCAATCGATTTAGAACCCGGTTGTGTTACTCCCATGACTTCTCTGCAATTAGAATGTCGTCCACATACACAGTTACGCGCGCTCTTAGGTCGTCAGGTAGTATGCTATTCAGGCCTCTTATGAAGGCGGCTGAAGAAACATTCAACCCGAAAGGGAGACGTTTAAACTGGTAGCAGCTCCCATAGCAGAGGAAGGCAGTGTATTGCCTGCAAGACGGATCGAGCATAATTTGCCAATAGCTGTTTCGGAGGTCAACGGATGACAAAACTTTCACGCCATGAAACCTTTGCAGCAGTTCCTCCAATCCTTCTGGCCTATCTGTCTCAGACATGACTACCGTATTTATTTGCCACGAGTCCAACACCAAACGCACGGACTTGTCCCGCTTTGGCACAACGAGTAATGGCGAGTTGTATGAACTCCTAGCTCGCTCTATTATACCCTGCTCCAGCATCCTACTTATTTCGGCTTCCACACTGCTCTTGTGCACCAGTGGGATGGGGTAGGGCTTAACAAAGAAAGGAAGATGCTCGCGCACCGTAAAGCGGTACAGAAATCCATCAATTGCCCCCGGTGAATCCGAAAATACTCGGGAATGGCTTCTCAGAACGCGACACAGTTCCATACGATTCGCTTCCGAGGCCCCCGCACCAGCAGTACACCTTTTCACCGCGCTCGTGAAAACATCGTTCCTACCGTACTCATTAGGTTGTGAATCTAGGTCACTAATCAGATTGACCAAAACCTCCTGCCCAGGTCGCGACTCAGTCCTAACGTGAAATTTCAGACAGCTCACCTCAGACTCCTTGCGCAAAACACATTCCTCGAAAATTAGACTGACAGGGTTGCTTCCGGCAACGATAGTCATAACACCGCCAGCCACGTCGATTACGGCGCGGTGGGCGTTCACGAAGTCAGTCCCCAATATCATCGCCACGCTCATCAGCGGCATCACAAAAAAATTGAATTCAAACTCATGTCCTTGACAGACGAAGTTTACTCGAGTCTGAACTTTAATTTTAACACTTTTTCCATATATCGCGCCCCTGACTGTAGTTCCTCTCACCTGGAAAGTTGGCCAGCTCCCCGTTTCCTCAGACTTCCGAAACGCCGCCTCACTAATCAGCGAAAAGGGGCCGCCTGTATCGAGTACACATCTAACACTGACTCCCCGAATGTAAACAGACACGACTGGGTTTACCGCGGGCACACCAATACTGTGGTCCTCCCTCAACAAATCTTCCCTAATATTGTCTTCCTCTATCAAATGCACATCAATATCACTGGTCCTCATTAAGTTGTCGCCAACCGAGTCAGCCGCTAGTCATTGATCCCTTTGATTAGGGTCATGTGGCGGATTGTGACGCGGGTTTGCGGGACGAATTTCAACACCCAATGGCGGACCACCCGTACTGGTTACAGCACCCCTGTTGTTGCTTATTCGATAATTATTCTGTGGTCGGTCACGACTACCGTTCCTAGGTCCGCTATAATTACTCCAATATCTCTACTCATTACCATATCTTCTAAACTCCCGGGGGTGTCTTTGATTTACTCTCGGGGAATGATGACGATTGGCATCGTTCGTTCTGCCCGCGTTCCGTGAGGAGTCGCGACGCTGCCAACGCTCGCGCGCCCTGTAACCCTGAGGCGACCCGTTACGTCTGGAGTGCCACCTGTTTCTACGGCTGCGGCTTCGCTCGCGCGGCCGCCGCTCGTAGGCGCTCTGACCGTAATTCTGCGTGGTGCCATTCGCATCGCACTCAAGCTCTAAAAGGAAATTGCGAAACCCCTCTACGTCATCCTTACATCGTCCGGCAAGGATAACGTGCCGCAACTGCATTGGAAACTTTCCCAGGCAAATACGAATAATTTCTGCAGGTCCATAAGGATCGTCAAGATGTTCATTCGCCTGCAGCATGTGCTCGAACATCTGCACAGGAATGGAGAATTTTGACCTGTTTAACTCTGGTAGCATAATGAGTCCGTGTTTTACACGACTTTGCGCTGCCACTGACCAATAGATCGACAGGAAGTGTTGACGAAACTCCCCAACAGTGTAGCAATTGCGTGCAATTGACCTCATCCGCGCCGCTGGCTCACCTTCGAGGTAGCCGCACATATACTCTATTTTGTGCGCACTGGGCCACGTAGGAGGGAGGGAGAACTCGAACTGCTGTAACCAGGCCCGCTGGTGAATCCCCGTAGCCGAGTTACGGAAGACTTCAAACTTCCTCACGGTCAGAAAATGTTTAAAGTCAAATTCGTGAGTTTCCCTTGGCGAACGTTCCTGAGGGGATCCGCGCCATTCCCACCTGGTACGAGATCCGTGATCATGACGATGATCAAATTCGCCATCGTTCCCGGAATCATCGTCGGAATAATGGCCCTTTCGTTCATTTCTTTCAACTTCATGGGCCTTTAACCCTTTTAGGTGAAGTTCTAAACGAGCCATGCGCTCACATATTCCCTCGATAACCCCTCTTTGTTGTATTTTTATTTCACACTGTCCACGCGGACATTTCGTTATCGACCATATTTCGTCTGCATCCGCTGATGACGAGGTAATCGTTTCCCTATTATTGTCAGACTTACGCGCCACTGCGTTTGAGATCCTGGCTATTTCTTCTCGCATCTCTCGGTGGGCCGTGTCTTATTTTGTTTGCGTGAGCCCTTGCTCTCGCTCGAGAGCTATTATCGCCTGGCTGAGGGTTTCTACCTGCGCGCTAAGGTGGACCGGGCACTTAGCCGCAGTGTCCTCTATTCGGGACACAAGAGCCGCATGGTCACTCTGGCATTGTTCTGCTAACGCGCGGAGATCCCTGGCGGAATTTTGTCCTACTCGGGACTCAAGAGCCGCTTGTTCACTCTGGCATTGTTCTGCTAGTGTACATATATTCCCAGCGAACCTTTCTTCTTGCTCCATCACCTGCTTGCTAATGACTTGGTGCCCCTCTTCTAAGGCGGAGATGCGTTGGTCAATGATCGCCAGTTTCTCCCCAACACCCTGTACTATTTCACTACTCAATCTTTTATTTGCTTCCTCGATATCCCTTTTATTACTGTCTAGTAATTGCCGTAGCATAGTCTGTAATGAATTTGCATCTATCGAATGATTCGAAATCACTACGGTGGGCTCAGGATGGGCAACACTTGTACTTGTGTTTTCCGCGTTTCGTTCCTGGTCGGACTCGACGTTTTGACCTCGTCCTTGTTCAGGGTTATTGTCTGGCAGGTTTTTCCGATCGCGGCTCCCTGAACAGCTACGCGTCTCCATCATAAGGATAGTTACTCCGTGCTCCAAAATACAACAAGAATAATGCCAAAGTCTCCTAATGGACTCACAGTCCCCACAAAGCACCCAAGATTTACTATATGACACCGATACACGCCACAGGACAAGAGTCAACCCACACTTGTAACACAATTGAATACTAAATCACAATATCTATACAGTAATACATATACAAGATAAAACATATAAGAAAATGCACACCTATATCATAAATTCACGTAAATTCTGTATCACAGAAAGACAATATACCAATTAGCACATCCAACCGAAAATAACTAATCCTCACTGCGCATCAGAAGATCTCTGGTTTACCGAAATCCGTGAGACGGGTAAGCCATGTGTAAGTAGCGTGAATAAAAGGACGCTATGTGCAAGAAGCATGAAGCGCCCTTTGAATGTATCCTGATAGCTAAAAGAGCCACGCGCACTTTGAATAAGAAAATGCTACTTGACACTGAAATCAATATAAAAGATAGGGTCGCCAACGACTCTAGCCACACGACAAAGAAGACGTAGCACTGAGTCGGAAAATTACTTAATTTGTTAATAAGAAAAACTCACAAAAGAACATTCATTGTAAAGTCATTGATAAAGAATGGGATGTAATTATTAATATGATCCAGGCATTCTTCCCGTGAATGAAATATTGAGTAAAGCAAAGAGGGTGTGAACACCATGCGTAAGTGCAGCCCGCAGCAAGATTCGTGAAAACACAATCTATTCCAGAGCATTTGTTTCAGATAAAAAAAGGGACACTAATCACTACACCTGTGCACATGGAAACGCTATAGGTGGGCCAACAAGGAAAACTACAAGGTAAATGGCGAAGGTAACGGCGACGTAACATCGGTACACAAGATAAGATTGAAGGCAAAATTATTTATTCCTTAAAACATTGATGTAGTGTGTAAGTAGGCTGTTTATGTTTTCTCTATGTAAGTAGGCTGTTTAGGTTTTTTATTGGTAACGCCACCTCTGTATGACAATCACTGGCTGTGCTGTGGGCAGTCTGTGTCTGCTTTGCATTGTTGTAATACTCGCCATTGTAGTGTTGGGCAGCGGCAGCTGGATGTGAACAGCGCGTAGCGTTGCGCAGTTGGAGGTGAGCCGCCAGCAGTGGTGGATGTGGGGAGAGAGATGGCGGAGTTTTGTAATTTTTCATGAGCTGATATATTTATATATGATGATATCAAGGTAAATACATTGTTTGTTCTCTATTAATATCTTTCATTTGCTAACTATCCCTATCAGTAGTTAGTGCCTTCAGTAGTTTGAATCTTTTATTTAGCTGGCAGTAGTGGCGCTCGCTGTATTGCAGTAGCTTGAGCAGCGAAGATTTTTGTGAGGTAAGTGATTTGTGAAAGGTATAGTTTAATGTTAGTCAGGGCCATTCTTTTGTAGGGAATTTTGAAAGTCAGATTGCGTTGCGCTAACAAAATATTGTGTGTCAGGTTAAGGACAGTCGGGTATAAATTGTTCAAAGGGGACGTTTCATATGTCGACCCTTAGCCGAGGATACCTCACTGGAATCTTCTGATTTTTCTTGTAGTTTGTGTAATTAGTGTAGATTTTGTTTATTGCTAGCGCGTAATTATAGAGAGAATTTCCTTTGTAGTTGCAGTCTTTCATTGTTGTATAGTAAAACAGTTGTGGCATGCATGTAGATTTGCACTAAGTATTTCGCAGCTGCGCTTGCAATTAACTAGATATTATTTTCAGTGCTATGTTAATGTGTTCTCTTATTTTTGATCTTCAAATTGTGTTTTTCTGTGTTGTCGTGTGAAATACTGTGACAATAATGGCGTGTGAAAAACGTAACACTAGGCTCCAAAGTAAACTGAGAAATGACAGTGAAAATGAAAGCAGTGTGTTAGCGCCACCGAGTAATGAATTAACTGATGTTCAAAGTAGTAATTTGATAATTGTGCATAGGGAAATGGAGCGGGCGGCAAACAATGGCGTGGACAGTGAAACAATTAGTGAAGAGGGAAGCATTATCGATCGATCGGTCGGCAACAGCTCGCCTCAGGAATCCGAAATGATAGGACACAATTTTGCAAACACTGTAGATTCAGGTTTTGCGTCCTCACCGTTTTCTCAAATGAGTCAAGACACGTTTTCCGCTTGTCAAAATGTGAATGTTGCCGGTGCAAATTCACTGCCGAAAAGCACTGAGGAACATGTTTCAGACACCAGTGCATTGTTATTACAATTAATGCAACAAATGGGACAAAAGCTTGAAAAGTTAGACACAATGGAACAAAATCTTCGAAAGTTAGACACAGTGGAACAAAAGCTTAAAAAGTTAGACACAATGGAACAACATCAGAGACAAACACAGCAACAGTTAGACACAATGGAACAAAATCTTCAAAAGTTAGACACCACACTTGAACAAACACGTGAAGATTTAACTACTGAGTTACATAACATTGAATCTAAATGTCAAAAAGTCTCTAATGACGTAAAAACACAAATTTGTGAGCATTTTCAACCTATTTTTTCGCGGCATGAAAATGCATTACAGAATCACGAAGCAGCCATAAAAGAACTGCAAATTATTGTTCATGAAAATCATGAGACCTTGCAAGCTAAATTTGACTCAGTTGCATCTACCGATTCGGTTACGCAACTTGCAAAAACTCAGGATAACTTAAAGGACACAGTAGATTCGATTTCAACACAAATGGACACTCTGAAACTTGGTTCAGAAAAACACACTGAGGAAATATGTTCATTATCAGAGAAAGTAGTTGAACTTTCGGATCAGCTAAATAATTTATCTACGAAGGTAGATGATAATCTGAATGACGCAAAACCGGTAGTCTTTAATGACACAGAACAGAGCGAACAAATTAGGAAACTGAAACAAAATCTGAATCAAATTGATACGCAACACCAAAGAGAAATCCGGGAAGTACAAGATCAGCTGACACAGGTAATACAAGAATTACGTATTTCAGAAGACACTCGCGCTCCAACACGGGAAGAGGGACTTAGAAATACGGAAAAGCCGCAAGATAATAACACAGGGCATTTCGGAAGTTATGAAAGAAATTGGCAATGTGCACCGAATTTTGAGATGGAACGGCCGACACGACCTAACAATGACCGATATGCGACTCGCCGACATGATGATTTTGACTATAAGCTGTTCATTACTACACGTAAATTCAAAACATTTAAGAATTCTGGCAACGACATTCATCCACAAGCATGGCTCCATCAATTCTCGCATTGTTTTCCTCCCAACTGGTCGTTAGAACACAGATTAGAATTTATGTGTGGCTACTTGGAGAATGAACCAGCTGTAAGAATGCGATCGGTCATTCACGATTGTCACAGTGAAGGAGATTTTTATCATGCCTTCCTCTCAGCGTATTGGTCTCAAGCTACACAAGACCGTGTAAAACATAACATCATAATGATGAAACACTTCGAACAATCTGAATTTTCCAGTCTTGTGAAATATTTTGAAGACATGTTGCACAAGAATCAGTACCTGACAAACCCATACAGCCCCTCAGAACTCATCCGCATTTGCTTAATCAAACTGCCTGAACACTTACGGCATATTATTTTGGCAGGACGTTGCAAAGATGACATTGAAGCTTTTCAGGGACTGTTACAAGAACTGGAAATTGACACTGACAACCGCGGAACGCGAAAACAGGAGCAAAACAATCACTACAGGGCACATCCGTCACAATTCCGTGACGACAGAAACAATAACTGGACACGACAATTCTATTCTTACAACGTAAATCGTGACCAAAATAGACACCACCCGTATGACAACCGCTGGCAGAGTAGTAATAAGTACAGGGAAAGATCACCTCGCCGCAGTAATGACTATCACAGAGACAATCAGAGAAACAGACAATATGGGAACCAAAATAATTATTATCAAGGGAGACAGAATAACTTCAGACGCAACGGTCCACCACGCAATTACGATTCCGGGAGAAATTCTCCACCACATGACCGACAAACAAGAAACTATGTCAACTACCGACATAACGACAGACCTGAATTCCATCAGAACTGGCGAGCTTTAAACAGAGCTGGGCCCTCTGGGCAAGGCGAATTTGTGGAAGTTAGGCCTCCTAATCCCAGTAACGGCGCGCGCCAACAAAGAAACAGACAATGACTCACACCGCAGGCAGCCGCGTGCGCCCGCTGGCTCAGGGAAAAATAACATTGACGCTAACCTTGAGCAAAATTCCAGTATTCTTTACCGACGTATACCACATGATAATTGCGTTAAAGTTGAAACTCTGCGTGCTAGGAAGAGTAAAGGGCTACACCACATTTCACATGTAAAACCATTTATTGGGAGATAATCTGCTTTTTAACTTTGTCTTTGCCATAAAACGTTTCGCTTCACATTTCTAGTATGCTTTGTCAGACTTAAGAAACTGTTACCATGCAACAATGTTTGAAGTTAAATATCCAGTCAAGAACCAAGAGAACTTATTCAAACAGAAATTGCGAATGCATTGTTATTGCGAACAGACGACACAGTGTTGTTATTTATACATTCCTCCTTGTTAGTTGCACGATTACGTAACGAATATTAGGCTCACATACTTAGAACATTTACCAGTACTGCTAATGAGATTTTAATACAACATTTTGGTTTATTTGAAAATACATTCTGAATTTAAAGTGATTTCTGAGAGATACCAGATGACACAGAGGTTAGTTTATGTAACAGCTACACGATTTTTATCACGACGCTACTAAGGAGTGACAATTTACAATGTTGCTTTTGCGGTGTATCTGTTTTATATCTGCACAGTTTTCTGAATTCTTCTGGAAATCAAAACATGTTTTATTAGTAACTTTTGTGGTATAGCTACAAGGAGACAGCCTTTTCCATAGCACAACAATACGTTACAGCACAGTACTTTCATCATCACAACAATAAGCGTAATAACTAAGATATCTCTACGCAAAGCATTTCACTTTTGTTTATCATGAGGTAAGTACATTGGCTTCTGCAGAACTTAGCTTTTGGAGGAAAATAACTACGACACTTTCACAGAGATTATGCACATTTAGCGCTACAGGACACGCATTTCAGTGATTAATTTTGTACTTAAAACATTTATTTTTAAAGATTTTTGAATTACAAAGAAAGTTTTCAGTGACACATTTCATTTCATTGCTGTAATCTGTAACACCTGAGGGTATAATTACATTAATCCTCAGGGGGGTACACGCTTACTTTGTGTACCATGTGTGTGGCAACCACAAGGAACCCTAGCTAATATGGTATTTGCTTATACAACTTTACACATCGGTACCATATTTCTCTAACACAGAATTACACAGCTATCTGATTATTTGACAGAGAAACAAACATTCTTTTTACTACATCAGTGACACATGTTTACGCAATACACAGGTGGGTAACTTCACACTTATGAAACTGTATTTTGTCTGCACTTTGAGAAACGCTCATATTTTTCGGAATCATTGTGATACTATGAGTGCTTTGAATGATGTATTTCGTAAGGGAGCATGATTTTAAAGTACGTTTGAGGCAGATGACACTTTTGACATGAGCAGAGAATTTTTTAGGGTTTGAAATTATTGCAGAAAGCTACGACGTTTTTGAGATTTGACTGAGGTGTAATGATGTTATTTTTACGACGACGATGTGCACTATGCTGTTGAGGTATGTTTATGGTCACTAAGCTGATGTTATATGAGGAATCTGATTATGCTATGTAGTTATTATGTGTTGATGAATACGAATATGTATATGTGTAATAAGGTAAGGAATAATGAGTAGTGATTAGGGACTCTGATTTGTGGAAAAGGTTGTTGGAAACCAAGAATCGTACTTTAAGAGTTATGAAATGTGTGACTGTATCACAATGCTGACGAATATTTTTTTTGGACACTTATATTTATAGGATTTTGTTTCTACAGATTTGCAACGCTAATTCTTGACCTGTGAAATATTTCTATGTGAGACGGTAGCAGAAACTGCTGTCGTAAATATTTCCGTACGAAAGTTAAGTGACCACCTGCACATAATGCGTCGTGGGCACCCAGGTGTGTCAGACACCTGGAGAACAAGCCATTAGTGTGAGTGCCTCGTCAGAAGCACAGGTAAAAAAACAGAAAGGGAAGGCCATTGTCCGCGCTACTGACATCTCCTTGTTGAAAGCATACTGTGGAGCTCGTAATTTATGATATTTTACTGAAATGCCTAATGAAACGATGAGAAACATTTCACAGCTATTGTCTTGCTAGTTAAGAAAAATGCCATATGGCTTGCTTTGTGTATTTATTTACACATTTTGTTTAATATCAAGTTTCTAGCTGCACTGCAGCATTGGTTAAAATAAAATTTAATATATGTACTAATATAGTTATTTTATGCCTACAGATCCAGTCAATAAGAAATTTATGATCTACTTACAAGAAAACGAGGGCACATAAATAGACATTTCCCTTCACAGGAATTGCATAAATAATTTCTTTACGATTTGGTAACTTATCTGCTAGTGTAAGTTCTCGTGATGCATCACTCTAATGTTAAGATGTGACATAGGTATTAGACATGGCCATTTTAGTGTAATATTTTTTCTGCTTGCGCTATGTCATGTTTAGGTATAAGTTGCTGCTGTTTGCCAGGCATAGTGTTATTGAATTTGACTTTTGCTAATTTATACTGTAGCTTGCTTTGCAATTTTCCATTTTTTTATTGCTGTTTATAATAATTGTTTTATGTGCTGCTGCATTGCCTCGTCCCTTAGTTTAGCATCTGAGCTCAGTAGATTTAAGTTAGCTTAAGAGGGGGTAGACTATATGAGAAACTGACTATGGAGAATAGGTAAAGAATGCATTGCGAAGTTATATAAAAAGGATTTGGGCCCAAATGAGTATTGTACAATCAGAAATAATTATTTTGAAAGAAATATGAATGGAATACAGAAAGCATGCTTGGATAAGATTTTTTTGGTGGAAGCAAAGGTTGAAATAAGACGAAAGATCTATAGAATGAAGTTTTGGGTTGGACTGCAGTACCACATGTTACACTGAAAACGAACCCTGTCCTTTCCCATTGGTGTTATCCCACTGTGTGTTTGTGTACCCTTGTGTATCTGTTTTCTTCCTGTCTCTGTGTAGTTTCATAGAATTTTTTCTTCTTTTAATATTAAGCTACATTCACTATGATGAGGAATACTGTTATCCTCAAATATAAGTTGCATTAATAATATGTTATTTTCTTTGTAAAGTTGTTTACAATTCTGTTCTGTTTCAATGTTCATGTGTGAAATTAATGTTTCGAAAACTATTCTCATTATTTTATGTATGTACTTATGTCACTATTTTTGTAACACTGATGTATATGTCTATTTCTATTCTTTTGTAAAGCCTGTACTACAAATGTTATCTGTATTATTATGTTTTTAATGATGTATTTTGTACCTTTGTAATTGTATTCTTATGTTATAAAATTGTAATTGTCACCAGTTCATGATATTATTAACTTGTTAGTTACATTTCACTGCACACGTTTCTGTTGGTCATAGTATATGGACAATATGTGAGAAGTAGGGACTGATAGTGTTTGCATGTGTGTTAATGATTCAGCAAGGGACTGGATAACAGCAGTGCTCGTTCTAAGGACAATTCCAAAAACTTTGTGAGTGCACAAGTGGTGGTTTATGGACTTGCTATGTTCTCCGCAAGACTCTTCAATGGTGAATGTGCACCTGCACAATCGCAACAGATGGCTGCTGGACATTTCTACGAGGACTGCAGTGGGTCTGCACCTCTGGTGGCCCACCAATACCATTATCTCTACAAGGACTACAGTGGGTCTGCTCTGTGATGACCTACCTACCAATACTCTTCAAAATTTCGACTGACTCTGCTGTGGGTTTGCTCTGTTGTGGCCCATTACCTGTCTGCATGTCGAGAGTCAGCACTGTCTTTCCGTTGGAAGGACAACACTACTTCTTCAAGACTGCATGGAAATCCACTACTTCTGTGTGCATTTTCTTTTACTGCTCAGACTTTGAGAAAAACACTGCTATTCTCCTGTTATGTACGATTAGGACTGTCTTTATGGACTGTGAGAAAATTTGAGCTTTTGACCAACATAATATCAATAAGTGTGTGCATTTGATTTCTTTGTTATTGTAATTATGAAAAATTTTATCAAATCATTATTGGCCACTGCCCAAAAAAAATTTGTAAAATTTTTGTGGGGAGCATGGGGGCTATGTAAGTAGGCTGTTTATGTTTTCTCTATGTAAGTAGGCTGTTTAGGTTTTTTATTGGTAACGCCACCTCTGTATGACAATCACTGGCTGTGCTGTGGGCAGTCTGTGTCTGCTTTGCATTGTTGTAATACTCGCCATTGTAGTGTTGGGCAGCGGCAGCTGGATGTGAACAGCGCGTAGCGTTGCGCAGTTGGAGGTGAGCCGCCAGCAGTGGTGGATGTGGGGAGAGAGATGGCGGAGTTTTGTAATTTTTCATGAGCTGATATATTTATATATGATGATATCAAGGTAAATACATTGTTTGTTCTCTATTAATATCTTTCATTTGCTAACTATCCCTATCAGTAGTTAGTGCCTTCAGTAGTTTGAATCTTTTATTTAGCTGGCAGTAGTGGCGCTCGCTGTATTGCAGTAGCTTGAGCAGCGAAGATTTTTGTGAGGTAAGTGATTTGTGAAAGGTATAGTTTAATGTTAGTCAGGGCCATTCTTTTGTAGGGAATTTTGAAAGTCAGATTGCGTTGCGCTAACAAAATATTGTGTGTCAGGTTAAGCACAGTCCTGTATAATTGTTCAAAGGGGACGTTTCATAAGTGCATCTATAGACTGCTGTTGCATGCTAACTATGTACAATTGCTTGTGAAATACTATACGTTTCATAACAGACTCGCGTGCCCACTCGGTCCGCGGAGACAATTTCTATGGACCGTGGCCAAATTTTAATCACATGAGACAAAGAAAATTCACAAATACACAAAAATTACCAAGATCCGGAAAAGATTAGAAGCATACACACACAGTTGTAGGCACATAAACATTCACACTGAACCGAGGGCACTTCAACATATGCAACTCCCTTGTGCTGCGTTCCTCTCGCGGATCAAAGTCAAGACTGCATTGGGAACCAAACTGAAAGTCTACAAAAGCCTTGCATTCCCTGCTGCAACCCAGCAAGTAATTCTTTATAAGACGAAATTCGAGACCAAAAGCTAAAAGCTCCCCTCTCTATGTGACAACGCGCCACGCGGTCAGTCCAACTCACCCTTCTTCAACTGGAGCACAGCTGTGTACGCTTCCCGTACCGGCGGCAGACTGCCTCCCGCTTCTCCAGCCTCTTCCACGCTCCACGTGGACCGGAAAACCCCAGGATGCCATTTCCGCCACCAACCTACCGCAGGTGGATTTCTCCCAAGTAGCGGAAACCTCTTTGCCGACTTGACCATTACGAGAGTTGGCAATGAAAGGTGGCTACAGGACCCTTTCAACTTCGTGATAGTAGATGATTAGTGGAGTACAGCTAGGACAACAACATCTGCCAACACTGGTGTCCAAAGACACTAGCAGCCGTAGTAGCGCGCCTTGCCCCTCGTAGAGTCGTGGTCGCAACAAGTTAACAACAAGCCATCACGAAATTATCATGAAAATACCTCGCTTTACTTGATGTTGTCCGACATTTCCCAGAAAGTGCTCTCTCGAAATTTCGATAGTAAACCTCTCCGTGATGCGCAACGCCTCTCTTGTAACGCCTGCCAGTGGTGTTTGTTTTACTAGCGCCTGTGTAACGCTCTGGCGCCGGCCGACTAATCCCGTGACGAGGCGGTCCGCTCTCCGTTGGATCTTCCCCATCTGTTCCATCAGCCCGACCTGGTAAGCGTCCCATAATGATCAAGAATAGTCAAGAGTCGGTCGAACAAGCGCCTTACTTTGTGGACGAGTTACGTATGTCTCCTTAAGATTCTTCAAATGAATCTCAGTGTGGCAGGTGCTTTTTCGGTGTTTGTTTTGTGTCATCGCTACACTTCAGGTCCGTCCGGATATATACTGATAGACGTTTTGTGATAGAGACTGTTTCCAGCAGTTGTTCATCAATAGTGTACTCGTACAGTAGTGGATTTCTTTTCATATTTACGAGTCATATGCTACATTTATTTACGTTCAAGGTATACTGCCAGAGGATGCACCATTCATCAGCTTTCTGCACCTCATTCTGCAAGTCTGTACTGTTGTCTGGCGTTGCTACTTTGTCACAGACAACCGCGTCATCTGCTAACAGTCTTAACGGGGGTAGGACGTCAAACGGGCCGACTTGGAGCAGGAGAGGCACCACAGGACATTTTAATCTCCACAGTCTATACTTTTACAAGTAAATTCATAAAACTTTGTCAGCATGACCAGGAAAGATTCAGGATTCACCCTCATTGCAGTGGAAATTGGGAAATATACCAAAATAATTCTTTTTTTTTACGTGTGAGATTTTATCATTTTCTCAATAATGGCTGCATTTGTTGCTATAGGTACAGTATTCTTCATAAGTTAGATTCTTCGATGAATTTTGCACAGCGTACATATCATACTTACAGGTGTCTGAAATTATAGAATTTATTTAATTTATGAAAAAACAAATGATCTGTTGTATTTTAAACTTCATGTTTAGAAAAAACAAATTTTGTAGTTAATTACCTCAATTTTTACCACAGTTTTTAATAGATTTCGAAAATTCTAGAATTTCATACACCTTTCAGCACAGTTTGTATGCTGTGTAAAATTCATCGAACCATCTCTCTTACGTATGAAGAAAAGTGTACCTATAGCAACAAATGCTGCCATTAGTAAGTGAAAAAAATGATGAAATTTCACATGTAAAAAAAATTATTTCGTGTTGTCTTCGAACTTCCACTGCTATGAGTGTGAATTCTGAATCCTTCCTGGTGATGCTGACAAAGTTTTATGAATTTATTAGTAAGAGTAAAGAGAGTGGAAATTAAAATGTCCTGTGGTGCATCTGCTGCTCCAAATCGGCCCGTTTGACGTCCTGACCCCCTTAAAGAGCTTCCGACCCTTCCTATTAGATAATTTTCGCAGGGTGATTCAAAAACAAAGATCAGATTTCAGTCGTATCTTACAGACAAACTGTAGAAGATGGAAACACATTGCGTGTCACTGGACGGAGTAAGGTTCGAAGTTTTATGTTCGCAAAGACAGTATGCCGTACACTTAAAGTGAGCAACAGGTGTTGCTCGAGAAACATGGAAACGGTGCTTAATTCCATTGCACAGACGTAACAACATATCCCCGTTTACTGAATGAACAGCTTCAAGAAATGGAAAAAACTGAAGAGTAGGCGCCACAGGTTCGACAAGGAACCTGTCTTTTGCGTAGCCCCACCTGGCAAAGTGCGAGGTCTGCTGACCTGGGAGGCCGAAAGCGAGGAACGAGACCCCGTGGTCGCACCTTCCAGCGCAGACTCGCCAGACGGTGTCGCTGAGGTGACGCCGTCACGCACAAAAACCAAATCGTTGAAATCTTCGTGGATCATCAACATCATCATTTAAGTCTGATTATGCCTTTCAGAGCTCAGTCTGGAGCATAGTCCCCCTTATAAAATTCCTCCATGATCCCCTATTCAATGCTTGCAATGGTGCCTCTTCTGATGTTAAGCCTTTTGCTTCAAAATCATTCTTAACCGAATCCAGGTACCTTCTCCTTGGTCTACCCCGACTCCTCCTACCCTCTACTGCTGAACCCACGAGTCTCTTGGGTAACCTTGCTTCTCCCATGCGTGTACATGACCCGACCATCTAGGCCTGTTCGCCCTGACTGCTACATCTATAGACTTCATTCCCAGTTTTTCTTTGATTTCCTCATTGTAGACACCCTCTTGCCATTGTTCCCATCTACTAGTACCTGCAATCATCCTTGCTACTTTCATATCCGTAACCTCAACCTTGTTGATAAGGTAACCTGAACCCACCCAGCTTTCGCTCCCATACAACAAAGTTGGTCAAAAGATTGAACGGTGCACAGATAACTTAGTCTTGGTACTGACTTCCTTCTTGCAGAAGAGAGTAGATCGTAGCTGAGCGCTCACTGCATTAGCTTTGCTACACCTCGCTTCCAGTTCTTTCACTATGTTGTCATCCTTTGAGAATATGCATCCTAAGTACTTGAAACTGTCCACCTGTTCTAACTTTGTTCCTCCTATTTGGCACTCAATCCGTTTATATCTCTTTCCCACTGACATTACTTTCGTTTTGGAGATGCTAATCTTCATACCATAGTCCTTACATTTCTGATCTAGCTCTGAAATATCACTTTGCAAACTTTCAATCGAATCTGCCATCACAACTTGTAAGTAGGCTGTTTAGGTTTTCTTATTGGTAAAGCCACGTAGCGCTCTGTATAAAAATCACTGGCTGTGCTATGTGCAGTCTGTGGCTAGTTTGCATTGTTGTCTGCCATTGTAGTGTTGGGCAGCTGGATGTGAACAGCGCGTATCGTTGTGCAGTTGGAGGTGAGCCGCCAGCAGTGGTGGATGTGGAGAGAGAGAGGCGGAGTTTTGAGAGCGGATGATCTGGACAGAGACAGTAAATTTGGAAGACTGGATGTCATGAACTGATTTATATAATATGACTTTTGAACACTATTAAGGTAAATACATTGTTTTTTCTCTATCAAAATCTTTTATTTGCTTACTATGCCTATCAGTAGTTAGTGAGTTCAGTAGTTAGAATCTTTTATTTACCTGGCAGCAGTCGCGCTCGCTGTATTACAAGAGTTTGAGTAACGAAGATTTTTGTGAGGTAAGTGATTTGTGAAAGGTATAGGTTAATGTTAGTCAGGGCCATCCTTTTGTAGGGATTATTGAAAGTCAGATTGGGTTGCACTAAAAATATTGTGTGTCATTTTAGTGTTGATCAGAATAAGTAAAGAGAGTAATATCTGAGTACGTTCAGTTTTGCTCAGCTGTTTGAAAATCAAATAACGTAGAGGCTTACCAGCACAGTAATTCATTAAGTTTTCTAAGGGGACCCTTAGCCGAGGATACCTCAATGGAATCTTCTGATTTTTTCTTGTAGTTTGTGTAATTAGTGTAGCTATTGTTTATTGCTAGCGCGTAATTGTAGAGAGAATGTTCTTTGTAGTTGTAGTTTTTCATTGTTGTACAGTAAAACACTTGTGCCATGCATGTAGATTTGCACCTAGTATTTTGCAGCTGCGCTTGCAATTAACTAGATATTATTTTCAGTGCTATGTTAATGTGTTTTCTTATTTTTCTCTTCAAATTGTGCTTTTCTGTGTTATCGTGTGAAATATTGTGGCAATAATGGCGAGTGAAAAACGTAGCACTAAGCTCCAAAGTAAACTGAGAAATGACAGTGAAGACGAAAGCAGTGTGTTAGCGCCACCGAGTAATGAATTAAGTAATGTTCAAAGTAGTAATTTGGTAATTCTGCATAGGGAAATGGAGCGGGCGGCAAATAATGGTGTAGACAGTGAAACAATTAGTGAACAGGGAAGCATTATCGATCGATCGGTCGGCAACAGCTCGCCTCAGGAATCCGAAATGACAGGACACAATCTTGCAAATACTGTAGATTCAGGTTTTGCGTCCTCACCGTTTTCTCAAATAAGTCAAGACACATTTTCTGCTTGCCAAAATGTGAATGTTGCCGGTCAAAATGCACTCCCAAAAAGCATAGAGAAACAGATTCCAGACACTATTACATTATTGTTGCAATTAATGCAACAAATGGAGCAAAATCAGAGACAAACACAGCAAAAGCTTCAAAAGTTGGACACCTTGCTTGAACAAACACGTGAAGATTTAACTGCAGAGTTACTTAAAATCGAATATAAATGTCGAAAAGTCTGTAATGACGTAAAAACACAAATTTGTGAGCATTTTGAACCAATTTTTTCATTACAGAATCACGAAGCAGCCATAAAAGAACTGCAAACTATTGTTCATGAAAATCACGACACCTTGCAAGCTAAAATTGACTCAGCTGCATCTACTGATTCGGTTACACAACTTGCAAAAACTGAGGAAAACTTAAAGGACACAGTAGATACGATTTCAACACAAATGGACACTCTGAATCTTGGTTCAGAAAAACACACTGAGGAAATAAGTTCACTGTCGGAGAAAGTAGCCGAACTTTCGGATCAGTTCACTAACTTATCCGCAAAGGTGGATGATGATCTGAATGACACAAGACCCGTAGCCTTCACTGACACTGAAGAGTATGAACAAATTAGAAAATTCAAACAACATCAAAATCAAATCAATACAGATTACAAAAGAGAAATCCAGGAAGTACAAGATCAGTAGAGACAGGTAATACAAGAATTACATATTTCAGAGGAGTCTCGCGCTCCAACATGGGAAGAGGGACTTAGAAATACGGAAAAGTCACAAAATAATAACACAGGGTATTTCGAAAATTATGAAAGAAGTTGGCAAGGCGAACTGAATTTTGAGACTGAACCGCCGAAACGGAGTAACAATGACCGATATGCGACTCGCCGACAAGATGATTTGACTATAAGTTGTTCATTACTACACGTAAATTCAAAACATTTAAGAATTCTGGCAACGACATTCATCCACAAGCATGGCTTCATCAATTCTCTCATTGTTTTCCTCCCAACTGGTCATTGGAGCACAGGTTAGAATTTATCTGTGGCTATTTAGAGAATGAACCAGCTGTAAGAATGCGATCGGTCATTCACGATTGTCACAGTGAAGGAGAATTTTATCGTGCCTTCCTCTCAGCATATTGGTCTCAAGCTACACAAGACCGAGTAAAACATAGCATCATAATGATGAAACATTTCGAACAATCGGAATTTTCTAGTCTTGTCAAATATTTCGAAGACATGTTACATAAGAATCAGTATCTTTCAAACCCATGCAGCCCCTCAGAACTCATCCGCATTTGCTTAATCAAATTGCCTAAACATTTACGACACATTATTTTGACAGGACGTTGCAAAGACGACATTGAAGCTTTTCAGGGACTCTTACAAGAATTCGAAATTGACACTGACAATCGCAGGACGCGAAAACAGGAACACAACAAATACAGGTCACATCCGTTACAATTCCGCGACGACAGAAATAATGAATGGACACAACAAGGCTATTCTTACAACGTAAATCGTGTGATCAGACACCACCCATATGACAACAGTTGGCAGAGTAGTAATAATTACAGGGAAAGATCACCTCTCCGCAGTAATGACTATCACAGAGATAACCATAGAAACAGACAATATGGGAACCAAAACAATTATTACCACGGGAGACAGAATAACTTCAGACGCAACAGTTCAGCGCGCAGTTACAATTCAGGGAGAAATTCTCCACCATGTGACCGGCAAGAAAGAAACTATGGAATCTACCGACATGACGACAGACAATAAATCGTAGCGACAGACCTGAATTTCATCAGAACTGGCGGGATTCAAACAGGGCAGGGCCCTCTCGACAAGGTGAATTTGTAGAAGTTAGGTCTCCTAATCCCAGTAACGATGCGCACCAACCAAGAGACAGACAATGACTCGCACCGCAGGCAGCCACGTGCGCCGGCTGGCTCAGAGAAAAATAACATAGACGCTAACCTTGAGAAAAATTTTGGCATTCCTTACCGACGTATACCGCATGGTAATTGCGTTCAAGTTGAAACTCTGCGTTGGCGGCCAAAGTGGCCGAGCGGTTGTAGGCAATACAGTCTGGAACCACGCAACAAATACGGTCGCAGGTTCGAATCCTGCCTCGGGCATGGATGTGTGTGATGTCCTTAGGTTAGTTAGGTTTAAGTAGTTCTAAGTTCTAGAAGACTGATGACCTGAAAAGTTAAGTCCCATAGTGCTCAGAGCCATTTGAACCATCTGATTTGAAACGCTGCATACTAGGAAGAGTAAAGGATTGCACCACATTTCACATGTAAAAACGTTTATTGAAAGATAATCTGCTTTTTAACTTAGTCTTTGCCATAAAATTTTTCACTTCACGCTACTAGTACGCGCTGTCACACTGAGAAACTGTTATCTTGCAACAATGTTTTGAAGCTAACTATCCAATCTAGAACCTAGGGAACATATTTAGAGAGTAATTACCACTGCATTGTGATAGTGAACAGACGACGCAGTGTTAGTGTGTATGCACATTCTTGCTTGTTAGTTGCACGATTACGTAACGACTATAAGGCTCACATACTTAGAACATATACTGCTAATGAGGTTTTAATGCAACATTTTGGTTTACTTGAAAAGACATTCCTTATTTGAAGTACATTCTGTGAGATTAAACATGACTTAGTATTTGGTTTCTTTGACAGCTACACGATTATATCACGACGCTACTAATGTGTGACACAATTTACATTGTTGCTTTTGTGCTGTATCTGCTTTATATCTGCTCAGTTTTTCTGAATTCTTCTGGAAAGTAAAATATGTTTTAGTGGTAATTTTTGTGGTATAGCTACAATGAGACAGCGCAACAATACATTACAGTATAGTACTTTCTTGATCACGGTACTGTACGTAATAACTACGATATCTATACGCATAGCATTTCGCTTTGTTTATTATGAGGTAAGTACATTGACTTCCACAGAACTTTGCTTACGGACGACGATAATTACGACACTTGGCACACTTTTTACCCTTAAGTAATGACAGAGATTATGTTACAACAAGACGCACAATTTAGTGCGTCAGTACACGTATTTGAGTGATTAATTTTGTACTTAAAACATTTATTTTTAAAGATTTTTGAATTACAAAGAAAGTTTTCCGTGATACATTTCATTCCATTTCTGTAATCTGTAACACCTGAGGGTATAAATACATTAATCCTCAGGGGGGTACATGCCTACTTTGTGTACCATGTGTTTGGAAAGCACAAGAGCCCTAGCTAATATGGTATTTGCTTATACAACTTTACACATCGGCACCATATTTCTCTAACACAGAATTACCCAGCTATCTGATTATTTAACAGGGAAACAAACATTTTTTTTACGACGTCAGTGACACATGTTTACGCAATTACACAGTTGGGTAACTTCACCTTTATGAAATTGTATTTTGTATGTACTTTGTGAACTGTTCATATTTTTTCGGAACCATTGTGATACTATGAGAGCTTTGAATGATGTATTTGGTGTGGGATCATAATTTTTGAAGTACGTTTGAGGTAGATGACTTTATTGAAGGTCTTGAAATTATTGAAAGAAGCTGCGACAATTTTGAGATGTGATTGATCTGTTATGATATTATTACGACGAAGATGTGTATTATGCTGTTGAGGTATGTTTATGATCAATAAGATGATGCTACCGTATATGAGGAATGTGATTACGTGTTTATATGTATATGTGTAATAAGGTAAGGAATAATGAGTAGTGGTTATGGACTCTGGTTTGTGAAAAAGGTTGTTGGAAACCAAGAATCGTACTTTAAGAGTTATGAAATGTATGTACATGCGTGAATGTATCACACTGCCGGCGAAAATTTTTTGGACCCTGTTATATTTACAGAATTTTGTTTCTACACATTGGTAACGCAAATTCTCGACCTCTGAATTTTTTTTATATGAGACTGTCACTGTAGCGCAAACTGCTGTCGTAAATATTTCGGTAAGGAAGCTAAGCGACCCAGGTGGCGCCCAGGTGTGCCAGTCGCCTGGAGAAAAAGCCATTAGGTAAAAAAAAAATAAAAAAAAATAAATAAAGAACAAGGCCATTATCCTCGCTATTGACATTTCTTTGTAGAAAGCATCACAAATACGACACGATCAAACGTGAAAACGTGATTACACTGTTGAGCTCTTAATTTATGATATTTACTGAAATGCCTAATGAAATGACGAGAAATATTTTATGTCTATACACCTGATTATGACTACCGTCTTTCTAGTTGAGAGATTTTTTTACTGCCTTATGAAATGCCATATGGCTAGTGAATGATGTTTCATGCCTTCCTTTGTACATATTTGCTCATTTTGTTTAATATCTAGTTTATAGCTGCACTGCAGCATTGGTTAAAATAATATTTAGTAGATGTACTAATATCACTATTTTCTGTCTACAGACCCAGTAAAGAATAATTTTATGATGTACTTTTGTAGAAAAGAGAGGGCTAGTGAATGATGTTTCATGCCTTCCTTTGTACATATTTGCTCATTTTGTTTAATATCTAGTTTATAGCTGCACTGCAGCATTGGTTAAAATAATATTTAATAGATGTACTAATATCACTATTTTCTGTCTACAGACCCAGTAAAGAATAATTTTATGATGTACTTTCGTAGAAAAGAGAGCACAAATAGACATTTCCCTTCACAGGAATTGCAAAACTAATTTTTTAACGGTTTGGTAACTTGTCTGCTAGAGTAAGTCAAGGTTATGCATCACTCTAGTGTCAAGATGTGACATAGGTATTAGACATGGCCATCTTTACTGTAATATTGTTTCTACTTGAGCTTTGTCACGATTAGATATAAGTTATTGCATTTGCTGCTGCTGCTTGCGAGGTATAGTGCTATTAAATTTCACTTTGTATTACTCTGTTAAGCCAGTTTTACTACTGATTTATTTTTCTTTTTGCTGCACATTGGCTCATATTAGTGATAATGTTGCATTTGCTTTGCTAACTTATATATATTGCTGCTTGCTTTGCCAATTTGAATTTTTTGTCATTGCTGTTTGTGTTAATTGTTTTGTGCTGCTCCATTGCCTCGTCCCTTAGTTTAGCATCTGAGCTCAGTAGGTTTAAGTTAGCTTAAGATGGGGTAGGCTATATGAGAGAACGAGTTGTGATGAATTGGAAGAAATGCACTGAGAAGCTATAAGAAAATGGTTTGGCAAAAAAGTATTTTGAAAGAAGATATGAACAAAAAAGTAGGGTTTAGGGACAACAGGTTAGGTAGGATTTTCTTTGAAATAAATGATGAGGTAAGATAATGGAAAATAAATAATGAGGTAAGAAATATGTGAATATATAAATACATGCTTGGATTGGTTTTTTTTTGGTGGAAAAAAATGTTGAAATAAGACGAAAGATATATGGAATGAAGTTTTGGGTAGGACTGCAGTACCAAATGTTACACTGAAAACAAACCCTGCCCTTTCCTCTTGTGTTATTCTGCTATGTGTTTGTGTACCCTTGTGTATTTGTGTTTTTCCTGTCTACATTTGTTTAGCTGATGAGAGTTATGTTGTAGAATTTTTCTAATACTTTGTTATTTGCTTTGTAAAGATGTTTAGACATTATTTATCTGTTCTGTTTTGTTGCTCATGTGTGAAGTTGATGTTTCAAAAGTTATTCTGATCTTTTATGTATGTACTTATGTCATAATTCCTGTAACACTGATGTATATGTTATTTCGATTCTTTTGTAAAGCCTGTATTACTAAAAATGTTATCTGTATTGTTATGTTCTTTAATGATGTATTTTGTACCTTTGTTATTGTATTCTCATGTTATGAAATTGTAATTGACACCAGTTCATCAAATTAAGTAACTTGTAAGCATTCATTTCACTGCACATATTTATGTTGGTCATAGTATATGCACAGTATGTGAAAAAAAAAGGACGACTGTTAGTGTTTGGAAGTGTGTTGATGATTCAGCAAAGGACTGATTAACAGCATTGCTAGTTCTAAGGACAATTCCAAACACTTTGTGCACGCACAAGTGGTGGTTATGGACTTGCTACATTATCCGCAACACTTTTCAATGGTGATTGTGCATCTGCACAGTCACAACAGATGGCTGCTGGCCATCTCTACAAGGACTACAGTGGGTCTGCATCTTTGATGACCCACCAATACCATTATTTCTATAAGGACTGCAGTGGGTCTGCACCTCTGGTGGCCCACCAATACCGTAATCTCTACCAGGGCTACAGTGGGTCTGCTCTGTGATGACCTACCTACCAATACTCTTCAAAATTTCGACTGACTCTGCTGTGGGTTTCCTCTGTTGAGGCCCATTACCTGTCTGCATGTCGAGAGTCAGCACTGTCTTTCCGTTGGAAGGTCAACACTACTTCTTCAAGACTGCATGGAAATCCACTACTTCCGTGTGCATTTTCTTTTACTGCTCAGACTTGAGAAAAACACTGCAATTTTACTGTGATGAGCGATCAGGACTGTCTTTATAGACTGTGAGAAAATTTTAGCTTTTGACCAACATTCTATCAATAAGTGTGTGCATTTGATGTCTTTGTTATTGTAAATATGAAAAAATTTTTCAAATCTGTATTGGCCAATGCCCAAAACAATTTGTAAAATTTTTTGCGCAGAGTATGGGGGCTATGTAAGTAGGCTGTTTAGGGTATTATATTGGTAACGCCACCGCCACCTAGCGCTCTGTATGAAAATCACTGGCTGTGCTGTGTGCAGTCTGTGGCTAGTTTGCATTGTTGTCTGCCATTGTAGTGTTGGACAGCTGGATGTTAACAGCAGGTAGCGTTGCGCAGTTGGAGGTGAGCCGCCAGCAGTGGTGGATGTGGGGAGTGAGATGGCGGAGTTTTGAGAGCGGATGATCTGGACAGAGACAGTAAATTTTAAGACTGGATGTCATGAACTGATATATATAGTATGACTTTTGAACACTATTAAGGGAAATACATTGTTTTTTTCTCTATCAAAATCTTTCATTTGCTAACTATGCCGATCAGTAGTTAGTGCCTTCAGTAGTTAGAATCTTTTATTTAGCCGGAAGTAGTGGCGCTCGCTGTATTGCAGTAGCTTGACCAACGAAGATTTTTGTGAGGTAAGTGATTTGTGAAAGGTATAGTTTAATGTTAGTCAGGGCCATTCTTTTGTAGCGATTATTGAAAGTCAGATTGGGTTGCGCTAAAAATATTGTGTGTCATTTTAGTGTTGATCAGAATAGGCAAAGAGCGAAATGCGAAATGTCTGAGTACGTTCAGTTCTGCTGAGCTGTTTGAAAATCAAATAACGTAGAGGCTTACCAGCACAGCAATTCATTAAGTTTTCTAAGGGGACGTTACAAACTAAGTCATCCACATATGCGAGACTGCTTATTTTATGTTCACATATCATAATCTCACCCAGCCAGTCTATTGTTTTCAACATATGATCCATAAATAATATGAACAACAGTGGAGACAAGTTGCAGCCTTGTCTTACCCCTGAAACTACTCTCAACCATGAACTCAATTTACCGTCAACTCTAACTGCTGCCTGAGTATCTATGTAAAGACCTTTAATTGCTTGCAAAAGTTTGCCTCCTATTCCATAATCTCGTAGAGCAGACAATAACTTCCTCCTAGGAACCCGGTCATATGCATTTTCTAGATCTATAAAGCATAGATACAGTTCTCTGTTCCACTCGTAACACTCTCCATTATTTGCCGTAAGCTAAAGATCTGGGCCTGAGAACCTCTAAGAGGCCTAAACCCACACTGATTTTCATCCAATTTGTCCTCAACTAATACTCGCACTTTCCTTTCAACAATACCTGAGAAGATTTTACCCACAACGCTGATTAAAGAAATACCTCTGTAGTTGTTACAATCTGTTACAACCTTTTCTGTTTCCATGTTTAAAGATTGTTGTGATTGCTGCTTTCTTCCTGTCTGATGGAACCTGTCCCGACTCCCACGCCATTTCAATTATCCAATTTAAGACCTGACATTCCACTGTATTTGATGAGTTCCGACTTAATTTCATCCACCCAAGCCGCTTTATTGCACTGCAATCTATTGACCATTTTCTCCACTTCCTCAAATGTGATACTATTTCCATCATCATTCCTATCCCATTGTACATCTAAATCTGAAACATTACTGATGTCATGAACTGATATATATATATAATAATGTTTTGACCTACATTGAGCAACTCTTCAAAATATTCCCTCCATCGGCCCAAGGCATCAACAGGATTCACCAGCAGTTTTCCTGACCTGTCCAAAATACTTGTCATTTCCTTCTTACCTCCCTTTCGAAGACAGTTAATTACACTCCAGAATGGTTTTCCAGCAGCTTGACCCAAAGTCTCCAACCTGTTTCCAAAGTCTTCCCAAGATTTCTTCTTGGATGCTGCAATTATCTGTTTGGCTTTGTTTCTTTCTTCAACATAACTTTCTCTGTTTACCTGAGTTCTAGTATGAATTTCGTGAAGTTCAGCAAAAAATTAATTTTTGCAGCCTATCCACATATACATTCTTATCACAGTTTACTCCGAAAAAAAAGGAAAGGTACATAATCATTGCGAACAGAAACGGCGGGAGACAGATTCGGTTTTCGGTGAGACTGTTTTCTGTACGACGGCGGCCCCTGGATTTTGTGGCCGCCAAATCCTTACGTTACGGCGGTTTAGTCTACCAGATAGATTGAAAGGGTACAGTACCACCCCACATTGAATATAGGTACAACATTCTTCGTTATTCTTGCAGAACAACATATTTTTTGTAGTAATAACTGAATTTTACTTAATACTCCGAAGCCGGATACCAGTGTAGGAAAGAAGGACAATTTATTTATTTAATTGATCACATGTGCACTCCCACAAAATGAATCCCTACATCCAATTTGGTGAGATCTGTGAAATAGATGAATGTATGGTGTCTGCTAACCGCAGATAGTGAATGTGCAGTATATGATCATCTTTGAGACTGTCCTTTGGTGACCTTTGGTGGAACTAAATAGATGAAATTTACCTGAGCTTTGAGCGCCTGAAATGTGGCTGACCAACACGGTAGCATGGTGCGCCCCCACCTCGACGGAGGTGCGAGCTGACCTGAAGAACGGCCATTTTTCTGCACTCGGGCGCTGGATCTTGTGTTGGTAAGACCTGTCTTAGGTGTGCTCCGTAAAGACAAAGGAGTGGATAGAATGGTATGCATGTGGAATACTTAAGAGTAGTTTGGAATAATAATTTCTCTATTTCACGAAATTTTGTGGGGAGAATTAAATGTCAGGCAGGTAATATTAATGGGATCGTAGTAATCTTCGGAAGTGACCAACGGTCACAATGAAACCACGTGTAGCAATAAGTTGAAATACTTGCAAGTGCTACTACTAAGTTGAAATATTTGCGAGTGCTAGTACTAAGTTGAAACACCTCCCAGTGCTAAAGTTAAGCTGAATTACTGTCGTTTGTACTAGAAGTTGGAAATATTTAAGAAACGGCGTGTGCAGGACTTGAAATTAGAGACGAGTACTTCCGCGTGGTGAGTACTGTGTGAGTCTCAATCTGTGTATGAGACAAAGGATAAAGAGAAGTACTCGTCCATGGTATCAGTTGAGGACTCGTGTGTGTGACGAATATGATCTTAATATTACTTTGCGTGTTATGATTCCGTGTGACGCTTGATTCAAACTATAACACTCTGAGAGTGAAGCAAGGTGAGTCAGCCGTCTATCCAGCAACGCCACTTGGCTTGCATTGCACAGGAAGGCATGCATATATCCTCCAGAGTTCATAGTAGGAAAGAAAAGTTACGAAGTGGGGCAGTGTCGTGTGAAACTGGGATGAATACTAATTGAAGTGGGAAACCTAAAAGTGATGTGATTATAACGCTGTGACTATTCTTTGTGTTGTATTGTGTGTTGCCAGTGTGAGGTATTTCATGTAATATGTGTGGTTTGCATTGGAGAGTAGCAAGATAGGTTCAGAGGCAGTGGGTTATGCGTGTTCCTTTTGTACCGCTCGGTCTGGAGGAAATTTTCGTGATGATGGGTGTGAGAGTCGAAGTGTGAGATATAGCAAAAGATCCACCATCCTATCCAGAAAGTGCAGTGTAAAGCCATGCCCACTGGGCGGAGTTTTTCATGTGTAATTGTTGTAGAAAATGTAATGGTGTGTTTAGGTTATAGAATTTATCGGAATAAAAAAGATAGTGAAAAGAAAAAGATTGGTGGCCTTTTTCTTCGAATAGTATGTTGTCATCATATCCAGAATTTATAATGTGTGCGCCATTCATATTCAGTGCGGTGGCCACGTGTTGATAAAAGCCGTTGGGTAAGAAAGAAAATGTGGTATTGCCAGTGCGTAGTGAACAGTCAGAGTTGTGTAAATTACTAATAGTCAGATGTGCGTTTTCTGTTTCTGTTGCGTAATATTCAAACAGGAGAATAATTTGTAACTTAATTGTGAGTACTAGAGCTCATGTTACTCGATAAATAAGAATGAGTCCACTCGCTTGGCAGACCACTCATCTTGCAGGCCTGACTGCTTGATGCCACAGTATGAGCAAGGCATGTGGGTGCCTCTCAAGATGCAACGTGCTCTGACATATCCTGGAGAACTGAAGAGCGAAATTCGCACCTCCTGTTACGGTCGCCACGACGCAGTCGCTGCACTAAACTGCAACTTGTAAGGCTTCGTATGCAGGCGTCCGTCCGAAGACGCCACACCGTTGTTCGAGGAAGTCGAAGTTCCCGGCCTGCCTTGTGGACTGCCGACAGTTCCGTGTGAACGCACCTAGCACACGCTCGACGTTTTTCAGCAGACGTGCGTGCCCAAACAGTGCTCTTCACTTTGTACACGCAATCACTATCCGGGAATTTTGCCACCCTGTCACAAGTGCGCTTCAGCCGGGGCGGCTTCTTGCTCAGTCGACAGCGGAATGCACTTTGCACCTTCACAATGTGTGCTGGCGTGTCCCACCAGTCGGCAAAGAGGAGGCGCGAGGATCGGTGAGCAGACACCGGCAATGCCGTCTCGACAGCACTCACTCAGTCACCCGCTCTGCCGTCTGTCAGTTCACTCGCACAGCGGCTTCAGTTCGCCACAGCACACAGCGACCACATTAGTGACTGCAGCCGGACCAGTTTACCTCAGCCACAATCGTACTTCACTAGCAGTGAGAGACAAAAGTTTGTTACAGCCAGATTTCATCACTCTGCAAGAGGACTACTACTGATGAGCCCGTACCACACACACGGACTCTACTCAAGTAAATGTTCCCACATCATGTTGTAAGACGTGTGTATTTCTATTGTCTGTTGTCAGACCACAATTTATGAAACATGTTTATATTTTATTAATAGGATTAAGTTGTTGTTGTTGTTGTTGTGGTCTTCAGTCCTGAGACTGGTTTGATGCAGCTCTCCATACTACCCTATCCTGTGCAAGTTTCTTCATCTCCCAGTACCTACTGCAACCTACATTCTTCTGAATCTGCTTAGTGAATTCATCTCTTGGTCTCCCTCCACGATTTTTACCCTCCACGCTGCCTTCCAATACTAAATTGGTGATCCCTTGATGCCTCAGAGCATGTCCCACCAACCGATCCCTTCTTCTAGTCAAGTTGTGCCACAAACTCCTCCCCAATTCTATTCAATACCTCCTCATTAGTTACGTGATCTACCCATCTAATCTTCAGCATTCTTCTGTAGCACCACATTTCGAAAGCTTCTATTCTCTTCTTGTCCAAACTCTTTATCGTCCATGTTTCACTTCCATACATGGCTACACTCCATACGAATACTTTCAGAAATGACTTCCTGACACTTAAATCAATACTAGATGTTAACAAATTTCTCTTCTTCAGAAACGCTTTCCTTGCCATTGCCAGTTTACATTTTATATCCTCTCTACTTCGACCGTCATCAGTTATTTTGCTCCTCAAATAGCAAAACTCCTTTACTACTTTAAGTGTCTCATTTCCTAATCTAATTCCCTCAGCATCACCCGATTTAATTAGACTACATTCCATTATCCTCGTTTTGCTTTTGTTGATGTTCATCTTATATCCTCCTTTCAAGACACTGTCCATTCCGTTCAACTGCTCTTCCAAGTCCTTTGCTGTCTCTGACAGAATTACAATGTCATCGGCGAACCTCAAAGTTTTTGTCTCTTCTCCATGGATTTTAATACCTACTCCGAATTTTTCTTTTGTTTCCTTTACTGCTTGCTCAATATACAGATTGAATAACATCGGGGAGAGGCTACAACCCTGTCTCACTCCCTTCCCAACCACTGCTTCCCTTTCATGCCCCTCGACTCTTATAACTGCCATCTGGTTTCTGTACAAATTGTAAATAGCCTTTCGCTCCCTGTATTTTACCCCTGCCACCTTTAGAATTTGAAAGAGAGTATTCCAGTCAACATTGTCTAAAGCTTTCTCTAAGTCTACAAATGATAGAAACGTAGGTTTGACTTTCCTTAATCTTTCTTCTAAGATAAGTCGTAAGGTCAGTATTGCCTCACGTGTCCCAATATTTCTACGGAATCCAAACTGATCTTCCCCGAGGTCGGCTTCTACCAGTTTTTCCATTCGTCTGTAAAGAATTCGCGTTGGAATTTTGCAGCCGTGACTTATTAATCTGATAGTTGCGTAATTTTCACATCTGTCAACACCTGCTTTCTTTGGGATTGGAATTATTATATTCTTCTTGAAGTCTGAGAGTTTTTCGCCTGTCTCATACATCTTGCTCACCAAATGGTAGAGATTTGCCAGGACTGGCTCTCCCAAGGCCGTCAGTAGTTCTAACGGAATGTTGTCTACTCCGGGGGCCTTGTTTCGACTCAGGTCTTTCAGTGCTCTGTCAAACTCTTTACGCACTATTGTATCTCCCATTTCATGATCTACATCCTCTTCGATTTCCATAATATTGTCCTCAAGTACATCGCCCTTGTATAGACCCTATAATAATTAGCAAAAATTAATATTTGTCATGTTGGAAATAATTGTGGTAGCAGGGAATGTCTGCACCAAAATATTGTTCGCAAGAGAGACCGCACATTGAGTAATTTTAAAAAGGGCGGGACTGACAGCGTGTGGTTGGTTCAAATGGCTCTGTGCACTATGAGACTTAACATCTGTTGTCAGCAGTCCCCTAGAACTTAGACCTACTTAAACGTAACTAACCTAAGGTCACCACACACATCCATGCCCGAGGCAGGTTTGGAACCTGCGACCGTAGCGGTCGCGCGGTTCCAGACTGTAGCGCCTAGAACCGCTCGGCCATCCAGGCCGCCGGCTGACATTCAGCTAGAAATTAGCTGAACAGTCGTTGAGCTCCGATAGCGGACAAACGAAACAGCCAAGTTGTTAATTGTTCTTGCAAGAACTGAGAGGGCATTGGAGTATACATGCTGCACCATCTATGCACTTGTATATGGCCATATTTTCCAGACTAGGGATGAGTGCATGCTTTCTCGCCTAACGACAAACACAGGACAGTTTCAACTGATAAAGATTTTCATCAGCTTCTTATAGTGTTTTCAGAGGGCGAGAGCACGCAGGCAGCCGATAGGTCTGGTAATTTGCGCTGGCAGACGCGTAAACTTGTTGGTTCAGCAGCTTGTGTCCACTGTAATCCCGAGCAACCTCGAGTAATCTTTTGCTCATCTTTTCACAAAAACTAACCATCCTCCTTAGACTTGATTGTCATCCTAAATAGCACCGAACGTAGAACCAGAATCGGATGATTTGTCGTAATATTGGCCAACTTCAACTTGTAGAGAACCTACGATTTAAATTTGGTATTGTTGTGTTGAGGGTTATTTCTACTAAACAAGACGTAATACTTTATACTGACAACTGTCATGGTCACAATCTACACTACTGGCCATTAAAATTGCTACACCACGAAGATGACGTGCTACAGACGCGAAATTTAACCGACAGGAAGAAGATGCTGTGATATGCATACGATTAGCTTTTCAGAGCATTCACACAAGACTGGCGCCGGTGGCGACACCTACAACGTGCTGACATGGGGAGAGTTTCCAACCGATTTCTCATAAACAAACAGCAGTTGACCGGCGTTGCCTGGTGAAACATTGTTGTGATGCCTCGTGTAAGGGGTAGAATTGCGAACCATCACGTTTCCGACTTTGATAAAGGTCGGATTGTAGCCTATCGCGATTGCGTTTTATCGTATCGCGACACTGCTGCTCGCGTCGGTCCAGATCCGATGATTGTTAGCAGAATATGGAATCGTTGGGTTCAGGAGGGTAATACGGAACGCCGTTCTGGATCCCAACGGCCTCGTATCACGAGCAGACGAGATGACAGGCGTCTTATCTGCATGGCTGTAACGGATCGTGCAGCCACGTCTCGATCCCTGAGTCAACAGATGCGGACGTTTGCAAGACAACAACCATCTGCACGAACAGTTCGACGACGTTTGCAGCAGCACGGACTATCAGCTCGCAGACCATCGCTGCGGTTACCCTTGACGCTGCAACACAGACAGGGGCGGCTGCGATGGTGCACTCAACGACGAACCTGGGTGCACGAATGGCAAAACATCATTTTTTCGGATGGATCCAGGTTCTGTTTACAGCATCATGATGGTCGCATCCGTGTTTGGCGACATCGCGGTGAACGCACATTCGAAGCGTGTATTCGTCATCGCCATACTGGCGTATCATCCGGCGTGATGGTATGGGATACCATTGGTTACACGTCTCGGTCACATCTTGTTCGCATTGACGGCACTTTGAACAGTGGACGTTACAGTTCAAATGTGTTACGACCTGTGGCTCTACCCTTCATTCGATCCCTACATTTCAGCAGGATAATGCACGACCGCATGTTGCAGGTCCTGTACGGGCCTTTCTGGATACAGAAAATGTTCGACTGCTGCCCTGGCCGGCACATTCTCCAAATCTCTCATCGATTGAAAACGTCTGGTCAATGGTGGCCGAGCAACTGGCTCGTCACAATACGTCAGTCACTACCCTTGATGAACTGTGGTATCGTGTTGAAGCTGCATGGGCAGCTGTACCTGTACACGCCATCCAAGCTCTGTTTGACTCAATGCCCAGGCGTATCAAGGCCGTTATTATGGCCAGAGGTGGTGGTTCTGGGTACTGATTTCGCAGGATCTATGCACCCAAATTGCGTGAAAATGTAATCACATGTCAGTTCTAGTATAATATATTTGTCCAATGAATACCTGATTATCATCTGCATTTCTCTTGGTGTAGCAATTTTAATGGCCAGTAGCGTATGTGAATTCGTGTACTTCTTTGACGATAATTCCGAAATTAAGCAAATTGTGAAGAGCTAAACACCGATCTGCTCTGTCACAGAATAAGAGTCATTTACTCTGTAGACGCTAACGCACTCACAGGGTGTCTTTGCTGATGTGTGACGAACGTGAAAAGGAGTGGAGCGTCAGGAGGACAGGACGCGGGTGTCAGCCCGCGCACCTGTACTGGCTGAAGATTATCCCGTCTGGAGACACTGCGATAAGGACACAGTGGCAGTGACGGATCTCGACCACGCAATACTGGCATGTTCCAAGTGCACGACTGCACTGTCACACTTGTACAGGAAAGTATTTATGATAGGTTAATGCCTCCCAACCAATGTACCTGTTTCACTCCACCATCTTGATAAATATAACATTCTCACAGAGTATTTGAAAGGCACCGGGATCCAAATCTAATTTATCAGTTGCCGAGGTCTTCATTTCCAAATGGCATCACCCCGGTTCATAATCGGGTGCTTCAATTTGCGTCTACGTGATTACTCTGCTATTCACAATAAAGTGCCTGGCAGAGGGTTCACTGAACCACCTTCAAGCTGTCTTTCTACCGTTCCACTCTCGAACGGAGCGCGGGAAAAACGAGCACTTAAATTTTCCTGCGCGAGCCCTGATTTCTCTTATTTTATCGTGATGATCAATGCTTCCTATGTAGGTGGGCGCCAACAGAACGGTTTCGCAATCGGAGGAGAAAACTGGTGATTGAAATTTCATGAGAAGACCCCGACGCAACGAAAAACGCCTTTGTTTTAATGATTGCCATTCCACTTCACGTATCGCATCTCAGGCACTATCTCCCCTATTTCGCGATAATACAAAACGACCAGCCCTTCTTTGTACGTTTCCGATGTCAGCCGTCAGTCCCACCTGATGCGGATCCCACACCGCACAGCAGTACTCCAGTATAGGGCGGACAAGCGTGGTCTAAGCAGTCTCTTTAGTAGAACTGTTGCACCTCCTAAGTGTTCTGCCAATGGATCGCAGTCTTTGGCTTGCTCTACCCGCAATATTATCTATGTGATCGCTCCAGTTTAGGTTATTTGTAATTGTAATCCCTAAGTATTTAGTTGAATTTACAGCCTTCAGATTTGTGTGACTTATCGCGTAATCGAAATGGAACGGATTTCTTTTAGTACTCGTACGAATAACTTCACACTTTTCTTTATTCAGGGTCAATTGCCACTTTTCGCATCTTACCTCAATCATTTTGCAAGTCGTTTTGATCATCTGATGACTTTACAAGACGGTAAATGACAACATCATCTAAGACGGCTACTCAGATTGTCTCCTATATCGTTAATATAGATCAGGAACAATAGAGGGCCTATAACAGTTCCCTGGGGAACGCGGGATATTACTTCTGTTTCACTCTATGACTCTCCGCCTATTACTACGAACTGTGACCATAATACTGTGGTCGTGTAATGATCAGTATATCTGCCTAGTAAGCAAGAAGACCCTGCCACAGCACGAATTTTAATTCACTTCTTCAGCTTCAAATGTTATTGTGACCTTTCACGAATCCAGTCGCACAAGTGAGTCGATATTCCATAGGCGCGCACTTCGGTTAGAAGACGCTTGTGAGGAACGGTGTCGAAAGCCTCCTGGAAATCTAAAAATATGGAATTAATTTGACATCCCCCATCAATAGCACTCTTTACTTCATGAGTAAAAACAGATAGTTGTGTTTCGCAAGAACTATATTTTCTGAATCCGTGCTGACTATGTGCCAATAAATCGTTTTCTTCGAGGTACCACATAATGTTCGGACACAGTATATGTTCCAAAACCCTACTGCAAATCGGCGTTAGTGACATGGGCCTGTAATTCAACGGATTATTCCTACTTCCCTTCTTGGGTATCGGTGTGATCTGAGCAATTTTCCAGTCTTGAGGTACGCATCGTGATGTGAGCGAGCGGTTGTACATAATTACTAAATATGGAGCTACTGTGTCAGCATACTCTGAGAGGAACCTGACTGGTATTCAGTCTGGACCAGAGGCCTAGCCTTTATTGAGTGATTTAAGCTGCTTTGCGCCACCGAGGATATCTACTTCTATGTTTCTCATCTAGGCAGTTGTTCTTGATTGGAATTCAATAATATTTACTTCGTCTTCTTCGGTGAAGGAGTTTCGGAAAATAGTGCCACTGAAGCAGAGTTATTAAACACTGTCATCAGTGACTTCACCGTTGTTATCGCGCAGTGAAGGTATTGATTTCGTCTTCCTACTGGTGTGCTTTATGAATGACCAGAATCTCTTTGGATTTTCTGCCAGATTTCGAGACAGAGTTTCGTTACGAAATTATTAAAAGCATCTGCATTGAAGTACGCGGTATACTTTTGTAAAATTTTGCCAGTATTGGTAATTTTGCGTTCTTTTAAATTTGGCATGCTTTTTTCGCTGCTTCTGCAACAGCGATCTGATCCGTTTTGTGTACCATGAGGGATCAATACCATCACTAATTAATTTATTGTTGTCGATACTGTTTCTTTGAAATCATTCAACAACTTTTCTTCGCTTACATGCCCAGATCGGAAAGAGTGAAGACTGTCTCTTAAAAAGGCGTTAAGAGCATTTTTATCAGTTTTTTTTAAATAGATATACTTTGCATTTCTTTTTGATGGTTGTAGGTGTTACGGCATTCAGCCTAGCAGCAACTGCCTCGTGGTCGCTAATCCCTGTATTGGTCACGATACTCCCTATTTGTCCAGGATCATTTGTTGCTGAGAGGTAAGTATTCTCTCGCAACCATTTAACGCTTCCAGTGGGCTCGTTAACTAAATGTTCAAAATAATTTTCTGAGAAGGTATTCAGTACAATTTCGGATACCTGCCTGTAATATTAGTAATTTTCACTTCACAAACATTAATATACGCTCAATAGTAAACGCCTGAAGGACTGAAGTTCAGCGACAGAACCTATTATTCTTTATCTTTGCCGTTCTTGCGCGGTACCTGTAAATCTCTATGTATATGTATCGATTAATGATATAACAAAAAAAAAAAAACCTGTTGTTTCAAGACAAATGAGGCATTGGGCGCCTCACCTTTTACTGGCTCTGAGCACTATGGGACTCAACATGTATGGTCATAAGTCCCCTAGAACTTATAACTACTTAAACCTAACTAACCTAAGGACAGCACACAACACCCAGTCATCACGAGGCAGAGAAAATCCCTGACCCCGCCGGGAATCGAACCCTGGAACCCGGGCGTGGGAAGCGAGAACGCTACCGCACGACCACGAGCTGCAGACTCACCTTCTACTGTTTGTATTCCATGAAGGGCGGACGCGGACTTGCTGCGTTCCGCATCGGTATTTCATATTTTATGTGAAAATATTCACTAAATACGTTAATTGTTATTTTTCCAATCAGAAAATATGTAGTTTCTTGTAATTGATTACGAACAGACAGCATCAAGAAAACATTTTGACTGTTATGTATAAAGTATTTATCCACAATGGTCATCTATTGTAATTTAATATGAAAAGGTACGTAGCATTAAGAAAAACGCGTGTTAAAGATAAGTGTACTTATTTTAGTAAGTTAACCTTGATGATTTCCATCTCCTCATTTACTTGAATGTTAATTATTTTGTGTTAGTTCATCACCAGAAATTACGATCACGCTAGTGGGCCGAACGCAGCACGAGGCAGAAGGAAAATTATCGTTTTCCTGTTATTTGTGAATCAGCTCCTTTTTTTAAATTGTATAGTGTTGCATTTCTTTTAAAGTCTATAAATCTTCTGGTCCATTAGTGTTGTTCCGGGTATGACTACATCGCGACTATAAAAATGCACAGAAATGATAATGTTTCTTCGGAACGATCTCAAATAAATCAAGCTGCTGCTCTTGTTCAGGTATTTAATGGTCAACGTATGTTATTATAATAGTGTAATGAATCCCTGATTCTGTTGCCAAGTGGCCCACCAAAATATTAAATTTTTCGACATTAAAAAAAAAAAAAGCAGTTCTTTCTCTTTTCGCCCGCCAAGAGCAGCTCTACATGCCGCCGGCTTTTCCAGCATATCGAGGGTAGATTGAAGTCACCATCGACTATAACTGTATGAGTGGGGTACCTATTTGAAACGAGCCTCAAGTTTTTGTTCAAATTCAAATGGCTCTGAGCACTATGGGACTTAACATCTATGGTCATCAGTCCCATAGAACTACTTAAACCTAACTAACCTAAGGACATCACACAACACCCAGTCATCACGAGACAGAGAAAATCCCTGACCCCGCCGGGAATCGAACCCTGGAACCCAGGCGTGGGAAACGAGAACGCTACCGCGAGACCACGAGCTGCGGACGCCTCAAGTTTTCTTTGAACTGTTCAACAAGTATATTTTCTGAGTCAGGGAGTCGGTAAAACGATCCAATTATCAGTTTTTTCTCAGGAACTATCGACCTGAATTTCACTACAAGGCAAACTACTCCTGACATCAATAAATACTCCACCAACAACTGTATTTAGTCCATCCTGTCTGAACACTGTTAGATCGTTTGAAAAAATTCCGGCTGAGCTTATTTCCGGCTTTAGCCAGATTTCTGTACCTTAACTATTTGAGCTTCAGTGCTTTCTATTAGGGCTTGGAGCTCTTTCTGCGGTTCCTGAGACCCTCTAACCTAAAACACCGCCCAGTTCCGTCCACACAGCCCCCGGTACCCGTGTAGCTGCTTCCTGTGTGAAGTGGACTCCTAACTTATTAAGCGAAACCCGGAAACCCACCAGCCGATGGCGCAAGTCAAGGGATCTGCAGCCTACACAGTCATAGAACCTGTACTCGGCTCTACACCAAAGGACGACAGTCACTTCTATCGGCGATGTTGCAGATGGAGAGCTCTGCCTTAATCTCGCAAGCAAGACTGACAGTCTTTACCATTTCTGCTAGCTGCCCGAAACCAATCTCCTCTGATTTAAAGCGACACACATTGGTACCGACATGAGCCACCACCTGCAGTTTGCTGCACCCTGTACTCTTCATGGCATCCTGAAGCAGCCTTTCCACATCCGTTTGACTGCACTGGTATGCACACGGAGTGCACGCTGGCTTCCTTCCCCCGCTTGGCAGCCACGTTCCAAAGGGACCCCATTACGCACCTAACGTCGGAGCTCCCAACTACCAGCAAGCCCAACCTATGTGAACGTCCAGAGCTTGCAGGCCTAGAAGCTTCCTATGGAACAGGGTGAAGGACTACATCCGGCTCAGAGACATCATCAGCCACAGATAACGCCTGAAAGCTGTTGGTCAGAAGAACCGGGGAGGACCTACGATCGGCCCCTCGGAAAGCTTTTTCGCTGCCTGCCAGAATTTGGAATGGTCTCCCACTCGACCATGGGTGAGGGGTCAACCTTACTGCAGGCAGTACCCGGGGCGGCCACAGCAGTAGAGGACCGATCAGGGGACAGGTGGGTCGTGCCCCCACAGTGATGCTCCTCGGCAGCAGCCTCAAGCTGTGAGTCGGAAGCCAACGCAGCCTGGAGCTGTGAGTGAAGGGTCGCCAACTCACCCCACATCTGTACACAGCAGTCACGTGTTTCGCGACCTGAGCGCTCTCCAGCGCCGCTTTGCGGCTGCATCTGGCGCGCGAATCGCGCGTTTCTTCACAGAAGCGGAAGCGGGTGCAATACCTGCGTCTGTTAGCGACTTTCGGGGCAGGCGGGGAAAATCAAATAGGAGACTGTGTACTTGTCCGTGGCTTAATCAGCGAATGGCTGGTAGAGGAACGCTGCCTAATGTTGCGCAACGATCTCTGTTCATCATAAGAACAAACCTTGTGTAAATGTTACGCCATGTATTTTTCTGCATCTGCTTGAATCTCATTGGATTTCGTTTCAGGTGGAGTGGAAGCCAATCTGCGTCCAGTACAGTCAGATGCGATCATAAGGACAAGTTTTGTGCTGTGCATTACTCGCACATCGACTGAGACAACAGCTTTACAGGCGCATTAAACATGGACAGCACTGGCCATCCAGCTGTTCCAACTATCCTTCAATGATGTGAGCAGCTGCTGTTCAGACATGAAAAGTGACGAGCAGGGAAACAATACAGCTTCGAATGTCGCCTAATATTTAAACACAATGAAATAATATTTGGCAGGTCTCGAGCAATACCTCACGCTTCTTAGGTGACCAGACGGAAAGCGTAAAATGTTCTCGTTCTCATCTAACATAGTATTCTAATTACAAACAAGCGTGAAGAAAATTCCCAACTTAAACATTCGGTAATGTTTCTGAGCAAGCTATGTGTGATGCAAAAGCATGCTGCAGGGATTTCACTGTATTGTTGAATACTGAGGACACTGAAGGTATTAATTAGTCAGTCATCTGGTAATCTCTTAGCTTTTTCCTTATCCGAATCCGAGAAATACATTTCAGTTATGGAACTGTCACTTGCTATGTCGATAATGAGTCGATCTACAACAGAATCCACAAAGCCACCCAGGCGCCACATTTCCTCCTCTTCTTTCGTGACGTTGAGAGATTGCAGGGCACTTTGACTTCTGATTCGGTGTCATGCCGCTTCATGTTCTTAGGGAAAATGAACTTTATTGCAAATTTTGACTTCATACTGAATCCTTTCCCGTCTCCTCTATACCTCTTTTGTTTTTACGCAATAACCGTCTTCTCTATATCTCTTTTGTTAATGATAACCTTCCCTTCTACAATAACCTATGTAACCTTTCTTTAGGATTTCTATCTCTTGCTTAATAATAAGAAATGAAATATTCCCTTCGAAATTTATTCTCTTTCTCAATCTTCGCATACAAATTTAATCGGAGCTTATTAAAAGTGATTTTCGGATTATTTCGACGAAACATAGACTGTGTCGTCGTCGTGGCCCTCAGTCGTTACCTGCAATAACCCAAAACTGTTCCTTATCTTTTTTACTGTTACTGGATCGCCCCTCTGACTGCTACATCGAACTGCGACACGAATATACTTACTCTGGTTTACTATACTCTATTAGCTGCTGGTGGGCTGTCATAATAAATGGCTGTGTTTATTACTAAAGCTGACGGTATTCTTTAATAGCAAAGCTGACGTTATTCTTTAATTAATTTGACTGAAGTTACGTAATTCATAGTTACACTTTTCCTTGGCAACAACAAAATTTTTGCAAAGTTTTACGTTGATGGTTTTTGGGATGGATTATAATCAATAATGCAACATTGCTGGCAAAAGTTAATTGTATTCTGAAAACGTTTCTTCAAATATTTACTGCTGGTCATGAAATGATTTTACAAACGTTCAAATGGGACTTACTTTTTACAATAATCTTACAACTAGCAATGCGCAACCATACCTTCAGTAGCCTTGAGTTTCTCAAAAAATTAATTCAATAATATTAGTTCCTCTTTGATAATAGTTAGCTGATGTCTCTGTACATCCGTGTATAATCTCTTGTAAACCATAGCTGGTGGCTGGCAGACACACCGCTCCTCTCAACCTCTCGCTTCAGACCCGCTACCGACTCGCTTCACTTCTCGCTTACTACTGACTTCCTACGAACGCTAAAGTGCGGTCTCTCCTGCCAACAATGCTTTCTGGTGCAGACAGTCGCTGCTACCATTAGAAAATGTATCAATGCGCGGTTTTTCCCGCTCTTTTCTTAAAATGTATCCATACGCTGTCACTCCCCCCCCCCTTTTTTTAAATTATATCAATTTGCGCTCTCTCTTGTCAACAATACTTTGGTGCAGATATTCCCTGCTGCCACAATTATTTCCAACATGACAAATATTAATTATTCCTACTTAATCCTATTAATAAAATATAAACATCTGTCATGAAATGTGATTTGATAATAGACAATAGAAATATACACGTCTTACAACACATCATCATGATGGTGGGCAGTAGTTAATGCTCTTTTTTCCGTGCTCTAGGGAAGGAATAATAGTAAGCTTTACCCGCATTCAAAGGAATAGGGTGCCGATTTCAACGACTGCAGTAAAAGCACACGGTGACGGTGGGCCGAGGCAAGTGCTTTTCTCCTGTGGAACCTGGGGGGGGGGGGGGGGAGGCAGTTCCGCGGTCTCGTTCTCCAGGCACTTTGGTTGGCGCCGGTCGGGAGGCAGCCGCGTCCACGTGGACTGAGTAGCGCCGAGGAGTCGCCGCTGCAATGGCCGGCGCATTGTGGACTGGCAGCGAAGCACAGGAGGCGCCCTTCTTGGGCTGGAAGACGACAAAACAACTGAGAGCGTTCTGCGAATTTCTGTGGGACACTGGAGACTAGATGTCCAGACTCTGTTACAAAACATACAGGGTGTCCGAAAAGTCTTTCCCTGATTACATAAATTGATAACTCGGCTAGAAGTAAGATACAAATATGAAACTGGTGTCTAATTGTTTACAAACTATCAAAGTTTTTTTCACACATCAGTAAACCTCCACATGAGCACCCTCGATAGCACGTAGCACATCTAGGCGATATTCAATTTCCGTCCACACATTAGCCAACATTGGAGGGATCGATTCAACGACTGTGGTTATCCATTGCCGCAGGGTTTCGAGATCTGGTACACGTGTTCGGTAGACCTCGTCCGTGACATAACCCCAGAAAAAGAAGTCTAATGGGGTTAAGTCAGGAGAGCGTGGAGGCCAAACCGTTGGCCCACCACGACCAATCCATCGCGCAAGAAAGGTCATATCGATATAGGTACGGACGTCCAAACCCCATTGAGGAGGTGCACCGTCGTGCTGAAACAAGACGTCGGGGTGATACTGAAGCAGCTGAGCAACAGCATACAGTTGCAACATATCCAGATACACTGCAGGTGTGACGGTAGCCTCAGCGAAGGAGAATGGCCCGATAATTCGATCGTGCAATAGCGCGCACCAAACGTTCACCTCTGGACTGCCTCTGGTGCACTCCGTAACCTCGCCAGGGAGTTGTGAACCCCAAATGCGCACATTATGACGATTCACTACTCCACTGACAAAAAAGGTCGCTTCTTCGGAAAAGGCAATTCGTCTGAGACAACCATCATCGTCCTCAATACGTGATACCATTTCGACCGCAAAGTGATATCGACGTGTACTGTCATTGGGCAACAAGGCCTGAACGATTTGCACTTTGTATGCACGAAACAATAAACGTTCGTGTAAAATGTCATGGAGAGAGCTTTTTGGCATTGTAATTCACGTCAGGCACTGCGCACTGATTTCTTGGGACTTCGCAGAAAAGACTGCCTTACAGCTTCCACCCTGTCTGCTGAGGTTCTCGGTCGACCAGACCTCGGAAGGTCAGCAACTGATCCTGTGTTCTTGAACTTCTCATGGAGTGATGTAGTTCCATCCTGGTCATGTTGTTAGCAAAGACACGGCAAACGTGTGGGAAAGAGGCTGCGAAGCTGAATCTCTTTTCCTTTTCTCCCAATTAACTTTAGTCTCTGATTGGTCAAATCGGTATATGCAGGGCAACGGCTACTCTCCCAGCTTCGAATGCCACGCTCTAGTTAGTCATTGGCTTGTGCTAAAGTGGGGGAAGTCTAAGATGGAGTTATGCTTTGCTACCGGGCTGAGGAGGAAGCGAACAGAAAGAGAAAAAAAATGGTTCAAATGGCTCTGAGCACTATGGGACTTAACAGCTATGGTCATCAGTCCCCTAGAACTACTTAAACCTAACTAACCTAACGACATCACACAACACCCAGTCATCACGAGGCAGAAAGAGAAGAGTTCTCACTCTTGTACTGGTGCTTCGCTAGTGAAGAGCTGCAGGCCTCTACCTAAACAGTGAGACTTGTGTCCTTTGCCAGTGTGCCACTTAGAGCCTGTGCCAGTCACCTTCTGAACCGTCAGAGGTACTGCTTCTAGCATCACGCACACAACAAGTGATGCGTGGGTGTACTTATTTGTCTTGAGTCGGCCGTCTAAACATTTGACACATTCTGTCATGCATAGTCATGGCACTGTTGTGTACATAGTTCCGCGTAGTCGGCGCGTACACAACTTTCCCACTAGAGGGCGCCCCGCTAAGCACAACAGCGCAGGCGCAGCGCTCGTCCGTCTCCGCACTACGAGATGGCGCTGCCTTAGAGACGGACCAAATTCTGCTTCCGCCGATCCGCGTATTAATACGTCACGCAGCCAATGAGATTGCTGCTAACGTAGAACCTTTTCTCCTTGCGGATCACACTTGTGCAGTGATACCTGAATGCGTGAGGTATTATAACGAGTGTACAGACCTCTGATTACTTCTGCATTAGTCTGCATTTGTCTGCATCAGTCTATGGTCAAGTTTCAGTCTGCACCTAATAAGATGATCATATTCCTGTACATAGCCATGAAGATAAATGTATAGACACGTTGTCAAATATCAGAGGTATTTGAGAATAAGATTAACGTACCAAGACCAAAGGAACTTAAGATTGTCAATTGTAAACAGCATCCAGAATCAAGTTACATATATATCTATGAATTTTATTATTTTAATAAATGTGTGTGAAAATTAATAAAGTTCTGTTTAAAGTTGGTCACCGTCAATCTGCTACTCTAAGCGTGCAAGTGGCATTTCTATTGTCTGACCTAACGGCAGAAGATAAACACGCCACGATAAGACCACGAGACATATTGCTGACACTCGCCTACATCGTTAGAGCGACAAGTCAAATAATCTGATGGTGTGTACCGAAGGTCTTACAGTACGCACACCACAGGCACAGAGTCAAATTGGTTTGGCAGACCAGCAAATGGGTCCACCTGCACACTGCAATCCACCGGGGTTTCAGAGGCTCATAGGCAAGTACCTGCATTCCGAATTAACCGAACGCGAGACCACGTACTTACATTTTCCGGGCGCGCGCCATTAACAACAGATTGCGGCCATCAATGACTTCAGTCGCCGAATGCATCGTGGTGTGCCACTTTGACCAGCAGGAGGGTAAAGTATTAGCCGCTATGGCGTAGGGCTCCAATATACAGGGTGTTACAAAAAGGTACGACCAAACTTTCAGGAAACATTCCTCACACACAAAGAAAGAAAATATGTTATGTGCACATGTGTCTGGAAACGCTTACTTTCCATGTTAGAGCTCATTTTATTACTTCTCTTCAAATCACATTAATCATGGAATGGAAATACACAGCAACAGAACGTACCAGCGCGACTTCAAACACTTTGTTACAGGAAATGTTCAAAATGTCCTCCTTTAGCGAGGATACATGCATCCACCCTCCGTCGCACGGAATCCCTGATGTGCTGAAGCAGCCCTGGAGAATGGCGTATTGTATCACAGCCGTCCACAATACGAGCACGAAGAGTCTCTACATTTGGTACCGGGGTTGCGTAGACAAGAGCTTTCAAATGCCCCCATAGATGAAAGTCGAGAGCGTGGAGGCCACGGAATTGGTCCGCCTCTACCAATCCATCGCTCATCGAATCTGTTGTTGAAAAGCGTACGAACATTTCGACTGAAACGTGCAGGAGCTCCATCGTGCACGAACCACATGTTGTGTCGTACTTGTAAAGGCACATGTTCTAGCATCCCGTATGAAATCATGATAACGTGCTAAATTGAGCGTAGGTGGAAGAACATGGGGCCCAATCGAGACATCACCAACAATGCCTGCCCAAACGTTCACAGAAAATCTGTGTTGATGAAGTGATTGCACAATTGCGTGCGGATTCTCGTCAGCCCACACACGTTGATTGTGAAAATTTACAATTTAATCACGTTGGAATGAAGCCTCATCCGTAAAGAGAACATTTGCACTGAAATGAGGATTCACACATTGTCGGATGAACCATTCGCAGAAGTGTACCCGTGGAGGCCAATCAGCTGCTGATAGTGCCTGCACACGCTGTACATGGTACGGAAACAACTGGTTCTCCTGCAGTACTCTCCATACAGTGACGTGGTCAACGTTACCTTGTACAGCAGCTACTTCTCTGACGCTGACATTAGGGTTATCGTCAACTGCACGAAGAATTGCCTCGTCCATTGCAGGTGTCCTCGTCGTTCTAGGTCTTCCCCAGTCGCGAGTCGTAGGCTGGAATGTTCCGTGCTCCCTAAGACGCCGATCAATTGCTTCGACCGTATTCCTGTCGGGTCACCTTCGTTCTGGAAATCTGTCTCGATACAAACGTACCGCGCCACGGCTATTGCGCCGTGCTAATCCGTACATCAAATGGGCATCTGCCAACTCCGCATTTGTAAACATTGCACTGACTGCAAAACCACGTTCGTGATTAACACTAACCTGTTGATGCTACGTACTGATGTGCTTGATGCTAGTACTGTAGAGCAATGAGTCGCATGTCAACACAAGCACCGAAGTCAACATTACCTTTCTTCAGTTGGGCCAACTGGCGCTGAATCGAGGAAGTACAGTACATACTGACGAAACTAAAATGAGCTCTAACATGGAAACTGAGCGTTTCCGGACACATGTCCACATAACATATTTTCTTTATTTGTGTGTGAGGAATGTTTCCTGAAAGTTTGGCCGTACCTTTTTGTAACATCGTGTATGTTTCTCAGCACCCTCTTCTTTCTAACCATATTTTTCTTTTTGGAATGGTAGAATATAGATGCTTGATGGTGGCGTAGTTTTGTGCCATAACCCGGATTCAGGTGTCTGAAGTCAGATAAAGCGATTAGTGTTCCGGTTAGTGTACTGTGTCAATCCCCAAGCTGGTCACTTTGTCCACCACAGACCCTATGTTAGTGAAAGCGTTTGTCAAATAAAAATGTTTGTGTGACGTTTCTTTAATAATTTTTGTTGTCTTGTGATGTTAAGGATGACAAAAAATCTATTATCGTTTAGATCACAACTTCTCCCTGAATTCTGATTAACAGTAACTTGCCATTTTATTATTTAAGTCTACATTTGAAACGTAAGTAGAAGATTTTTCAATTGGCGTCCCCAACCAGGATCTCTTACTTTATTAGCGTTATCATTCAACGTGCCGTTCTATATCCCGCCAGCGTTCGCAGTGACTTGAGAAAAAGGTGCGTGCGTTAGTTCCAGTAAGTCTGGCAGCCTAACAGTCTTGTTATTTCTCATGGCAAACCCCTTAACTTGGCTCCAGATCAGTTATCTTGGCTTCTTATTGTAATGGTACAGTGGCAAATCTAAAAACGCAGCATTTGTATGGTGTGCTCGATGCTGTTAAAATGATTGTTTTTGCTTTTTAATTCCAGTCTCTGATCACAATATGAATTCTTTAGACGATGACCATCCTCAGATCTTTTTTGCACCATGTCCTAAAGTGATACAGCCATAATGGCATCGTCAAAACATATAATCAGCATAGCATCGTCACATAGATTTAAAATATGGTGTAGAATAGGCCATGTTTCTACGATACATCACTGTGGTTCGTGTGAGACTACATCACTACATTTGTGGTATAAAACAATGGACATAGTCCCAATAAAGACTATTTAATTTTTCATTTTTGCCCTAACAATTAAATTGTTATGTTTTCTTATTTAAAGCAACCTTTGTTAACAGTCTTTCACAAAATGTCGGTAATTAAGGATTTATATTTGAAATGAAAACAGGAATTTCGCGTCAAAATGTAATCATAAACAAGATGATGTGAATTATTCTTAAAAAAATGATGATGAATATTACAATTATGGGATGTTTGCATTTCAAATTGCACAAAAAATAAAAGGATGACGAAGGCAAGACCTGAATCAGCGATTCACGAACTGCACCACATTGCCAAACCACTACCCTACCGATTCCGCAATACACTGGGTGTGTATTTGTGTCTCAACTGTCGAACTGTAAATTTCTGAAAAACGTTAAGAACAACGTATTTCTCGTCACTTTTTAGCCGTGTTCCACACGCGTGTTTCACTACGGAACAGTAAGCAACCTCAGACGTTTTCTTGCTGCTTATTATCAGCGCGACAGAGCAGAGGCTGTGACTAGTCACCAGTTTTGAAATAGAAATTATGTAGCTAAAGCGTGATTAAGGTACTCAACTGTATTAGCAACTATCAACGGTTTTCTTAAAGTTTCATTCAACATAACTTAGTAATAAGCTACCTAATACATAAGAAGGACCTACTTCCAAGGCCGTAACAACACCAGTGTACAAGAGTACTGGAGCAACCTGCGTTCTACGGCAAAGTACCGTTATCCAAGATGGTGGCGTTGACGTCACCCAACTCCAAGGTGGTTTCTACGCCAAAGTACTGTTATCCAAGATGGTGGAGATGACGTCATCCAAGATGGCGGCGTGTAGACTTGGCAACACCGCATGATGTAATCCAAGATGGCGGCCGTTACGTCAGCTGATGACGCAAGTACCGTTATCCAAGATGGTTGATTTTGGTGGGAAAGTGCCATGCCCCCTCCCCTCCCCCAGAAAAATGAGGGGAAGTTCAAATTCCAACAGGATAATGCATCACACTACTGTTGTCTCTACTGACCTAAGCAAATCACAGGAATATTGGTCACTTCGGATGCCTCCACTAACCTAAGTGACCCGACTGCCACCTCTTCCTGGGAACTGGCGCCAAAATTGAATTTTGGTGGTAAAGAAAGGTCAATTCGCGTATCTCTTCTAAGCTAACAAAATGGCGCGAAAGACTGGACACTTGGACTACCTCCACTAACCTAAGTCATCTGACGGCCACCTCATCCTAGGGATTGGTGAGAAAATGAATCAGGCTGCACTGGACTGGTGGAGAGAAGAAGGAGTGTAATTTACTTATTTTGGAACAATTTATTTAGGGATGGAGTATATTTATTACACTGATACAAAACACGCACTCTGACATGCTTGGGGTCACATCACACAGCCTACAGACATGCGAACCACTAAAACATTATGCAAACATGCTTGCTAATCGTCAACTGTCGAAATCATGCACCAGTCTTTGTTTAAACAATTAGAGACACCACCACCATCCAGTGTGTCCGCCAGGAGGTCCGCACTCCAACTGATGTAGTACACACAACCACCAGCAGAGGACGCTGTCATCCACGATGGCAGCCATGAAGTCAGCTGATGACGCAAGCACTGTTATACAAGATGGCGGCAAACAGAGTGTTCACCACGAGGTCTAGACCTACTACACAGTACCACCACCAGAAAGCGCTGTCATCTCTTCAGTGACGTAATCCAAAATGGTGGGGCGAAATGGTGGGAAAACGACTCTGCCTGTGCTGGACATAAGTTCTTATTATGCAGGCAATGTCTCCACCACGAGCGGCAGGAAGGGCATCTGGCCACCCTTTAAAATTAACTATGCGAAATCCGTCCTTAACACTGCCGACCCTGCGCAAAATGTGGGATAAAGGCAGTAGCAAAAGAAAGAAAGAAAGAATGAATGTGTCCACCACGAGAACTAGACTCCAACTGACCTATAGTTCAATTCTTTTATCTTGGTTGCTCGCGCATGCCCGCCCAGACGTGGGAGATTGCTGCGTTGCCAGTTGCACGCGACGCACGCGCCAATAGAAGCAGCGCCATAGTATAGCATAGTTGGCAAGCTTACGTTTAGGGAGGAGCGCGCAGTTCATGAAGTGAAGCCACCACGGGCGCATTAACCCTTTCGCTGCTACAAAGACGTGCTCCCTGCATTCCGCGCTGTGCGCGATTTTGTCACTGCACTGCTCGCCTGTGCAGACACATCGTGTTCCGACTGCTTTGACACTCTTATCAATCGATTTCACAAAAACTATTTGGCCCAAAAATTAGAGTTTTACACATATTCTTGGCTAATACCTTCCCCCCCCATAAATGACTTAATTTTGTTTCGATGTTCAACGCAGTTATTATGCAGCATTAAATATAGTAAACCATTGCACGAAATTTTGAAGAGTTTGCAGAGGTAAAAGTCCATAGAATATACTTTCCGTATGGTCGATTTCAGTTGCCACAATGTTGAGAATGAAATGTGGACAAGATACCTAAATTTCATATAAAATTTGCTGTATAACAATAGCTCATTTAAATACCACATAGGTGTCGTATGTAATATTGAGAAATATTCCGTCTTTCGGGACTGTAACAATAGTTTTATTTACACTGAACACGTTTGGCTTTATTTTAAAGCACTTCAATCAATCAAAAGGAAGTAGACAAAATACATTAAATAAAACTGTGGACTTACAAAAACATTAGGACTTGAATATACCGTCTATCAGTGAAGTGCTCTGAGCTATGTCAAATATAATTTTTGTGTGTGGCACACACAAACATCATTTATTTGCTAGAACACTGATCTGCCAACACAAATGTTGAATATTGTGTTACCGCAGCACAAAACTACGAAAGGTGACTTGGCAATGGAGGAGACAAAATACTGTCCACTGAAGATGCTTCAAAAGAGAGAAACGCGTCTGGTCTAAATAAGTCCCTTATTACAGTTGCATAAGAGGAATATATTTCAGTACCATTGGTAATACTGCGACTGTGGAACAAAAACAAGAAAGAGAACATGAGTACCATTGTGTATATGCCATACCTTTCCTTGATTGAAGTGCTTTAAAAAAAAGCCAACCACGTCCGGTGTAAATAATACTTTTATTACAGTCGCGAAAGACGGAATATTTCTCAAATTAAATGAGATATTGTTATACAGTAAATTTTATATGAAATTTAGGTATCTTGTCCACATTTCATTCTCAACATTGTGGCAACTAAAATCGACCATACGGAAAGTATACGCTATGGACTTCTACCTCTGCAAACTCTTCAAAATTTCGTGCAATGGTTTACTATATTTAGTGCTGCATAATAACTGCATTGAACAACGAAACAAAATTAAGTCATTTATGGGGGGGAGGTATCAGTGAAGAAGACGCGTAAAAATCAAATTTTTGGGCCAAATACTTTTTGTGAAATCGAATGATAATTGTGTCAAAGCAGTGGGATCACCATGTGTCTGCTCAGGCGAGCAGTGCAGTGATGACAAAATCGCGCACATTGTGGAATGCGGGGAGCATGTGTCTGCAGCAGCGAAAGGGTTAATGAAGAGACAAAGTATCAGAATGTTCAAAAAATTGCATTCAAACGAATATAATTCGTGAAGTAAGGCACTTCGATATTGTTTTTAAATAATGAAAATATTAAGCACCACACAAGGTTTGAACACATAACTTTTAGCATAGCAGCCCAACACCTTAACTGTTACGCTAACGCACCTCGTCTCAGTACGTAATGCCATGAGGACTATAACTCATCACGCAAAATACTGACAAACACTGTTGGTATGACTATGAATTACTCACGCTTCGTCGAAGTACAATAGGAAATAAACAATTACCGCTGTTCTTTATTGCGAAAAAGCGGTTCGTCAGATGATACAAACACCTTTCCTTGCTATCGCCTGAATTAGGAGTCTTATTGCTTGTTTGGTTTAATTAATTAATAGAATATGAAGCAATTGGTAATGCTTTTTTCAAACTTTCTATAAAAGAAAGTCTGCTATCAAGACATTGCTTTTGTTCTATTATTTTATTTATGACTGAACGTTTCTAAAACTGAAGACACTAGTCCATGCTCTGCACTGCAGTCGAGATGTGGCAATGTCGTTCTCTGTTCATTGGCTGACTGTGTTTTGTGACGTCAGATGCGCAGAACGAACCTAAACTCGGCCGCCAACATAAATGACGCGCACTTTAGTACACAATACTGCCACCAGAGGGTGCAGTCATCCCTCCTATGACGTAATTTCAGATGGTGGTCTGAAGGGGAAAATGGGGCAAAAATGACTCAGACTGCCCTGGGCAGCTGGATAGAGTAAGAAAGACGTGTACTATATTTATTTTGGAACAATTTATTTAGGGATGGAGTATATTTGTCACACTGGTACAAAACATATGCTGGGGTCGCTCCACACTGCCCACAGACCTCTAAACTGCTCCTAAATAATGCAGAACACTGATGTGCAGGCACGAAATCATAATCTGTCCAAATAACGCATAGCACAGCCTACAGACCTGCTCACAAAATAATGCAACACACATGTAATCAACAAACGCAAGCACAGCCCCCCACACCTTGTCCACTGAACCGCACAGGAGGTTAGCGGCAGCCCCCACGCAGTGATGCAGCCGTCAGCTGTCAAACCACACGCAGATGCCTGCATGCACGAGGCGGCGACATCCCTTTCATGCTTGATATCTGAGAAATTCCTCTCGAAATACGTGTTCATCGAGGCACCGTTGCTGACGCGAAAAGGCGGGGGGTGCAGACGCTCCAGGGACACACGCACCGCTACAGCCACGAGCCGCCGCCGGACGCAGGTGAAAGTTGCCTCCATTTTTGGATATACAGTCAGTGTTATACTGATGTCACAGGATTCCAGTGGGTGCTCATGCTGCTCCTATATGTGAGACACCTCAGGGCAGGACGTGTCTTTACCGTTGATGACAGAGTAGCACAGGGCACATTGTTCCCAGCGCGACATGAGAGACGCGTCTAACTGTGCTTAACTGCAAATAGCGCAGAATAACATCGAATGCACTCTTCCCAGCGGTCCTAACCCCAGTCCATCACATGTTACCCTTCTCAATTTCAACACCCACAAACGTCCCCCCCTCTGTGTAGAGGCTCCTATATCCCAGCACAGAAGGTGTGAACGAATCCAGCACTGTGATTGGCTCTTATCGTATTTACCGCCGAATTACTGTTGCCGTCCGTATCGAGGCTCCATCCACATTTTCTTTATTTCTGCAGACAGGACATTCAGCGGTAAAATTATTTTTCACAGTTCACTAAAGTGCATTCACAGTTAAACCCGTAAAGTTGTCTACAGATCATCAAATACATACGAGAATAACAAGAATATTGGAAGCCAGGAACATATTTACCAGTGTAACTACAATTAAATATTACGATTGCTGCTACTGTCTGACACCAATTGATGTCTCCTCTTGATGGTTGTGCTTTTGGAACGAATCTTGGTACCTATAGTGCACATAATTTTTCACGTAAAAAATCTCTCTCATACCCTTGGGGTTATCGATGTGCTGAATCTATACGTCCCTCACGAGAAGACACACAGTCATCCTCTCTTGCCATGCCACATCATAAACCACACAAACTTTACAATGCAATATATAGACATTTTACACAAACAGTGCAGTTATCTTTTGTATCTTTTCTATACAAGCCCGAAACTTTAGCTAGGTGGAGCGTGCTCTAGACCACTGAGTAACTAGAAACAAAGAGATGAAAAAAGATATTTCCACCCTCGAATACCGATCTCGGTGATTTAACAGATTCGAGGAAGTACTTGTGAACCTTCTGGTTAGCGCCGAACAATTTGTACATGGGAACAAATATGTGGAAACAATGGGAATCCCAGTAAACGTCGACATCGAAACGAAGGGAATCAGGGAGGCAGTCAATTTTTTTCCGTCGGGGCAGCATTATACTATTTGTCTATCGAGGTATCAGTGACGCGCGCGAGTTGACTACTGTATTTGATGCTTTTCAGAAAGACCGAGGACCATTCACCTCTAAATTTACTTGCATCTGCGTTAAAGGATAACAGAGAGTGGACAAGGTGATCGATTGAGATGGAGCTGTAACGACGTACATTTTAATGGTTGACTGATGCATTCTAGAGAAGGAGAAGTCGCTGCAGGTCAATTTTTCCACTGTTCTGTCCGGATGCATCAGTCACGTGACATAGCCTGCTTTCTACGCGTATACAGCCACGTGTTCTCTATGTGGTTTAAAGCACTGTCTACTTGCGATCGTTAACGGTAAACCTGCCTGTCATCTGAGGACATCCATCTCATGTGTGATGAAGCTTGACACATTCCTCTAAACGAGCTTTGGTTTCTGCAATGTACTCCATCCATCCTGTTGCATCTTGGGTGTACAATCGAGACTTCAGCGTCATAACTAAGTTAGCGATAGGTGCTTTTGAGGAGCTGCAGTCCCCGTGTACACATTTGCCAGGCAGATGTGTTGTTTACAGAGTTAGCGACGGAATGACTTGTAATTTTCACTTGTTGGACGCTGCTGCTATGCGTTTGTGTGTTTCCTTGCAGTAAGTATCCCCCGCTACTAACGATCATTTTATATAGACCTGATGCAGGCATCGTATAATTTCCGATCCGCGATCGGATGTGAACAGTGGACACTATACATCTCTGGAAAGTTATATTGTGCATATATCACGCATAGCCAGTGTTTTAAGGAAGTACTTTTCTCGTTTTGCTGATCGATAGCACAGTTTATCGTACAGAATCTGGGAAGAACGATGTATGTCCTGCGCTTGAAATATATTTGTTAAATTGTAATATTAACAGCGCTACATTCCATACAACTGATAGGTCGGAAGCGCAGGCGATCTAACATTATAGCCTGTTTTAAAATAAGTGCAGACCGTTGTAGCCTTAGGGGTGTGCGTTTTTTGTTCTCTCTTATCAGTACCTTCCAGGTATCAATCCTAGACTCTAGAACAATACTTTAGAATTGATAGCTTAGTCGATTTACCTAAAAATGTGTCGAACTCCATGCGTCTGGCGCTCCATCACGCATAAAAATCATTCGTTTCTTGTTCTTCTTAACCGTCTGCTATGACATCATGACAATTTGAAATCTGTTACTATACATCGATACGGATTGCTAAGCTCCTCGACATGGATGCATCTATAGAAATCTTGGGCACTTGGATGGACAAGGACTCAGTTCAAATGGTTCAAATGGCTCTGAGCACTATGGGACTTAACATCTTATGTCATCAGTCCCCTAGAACTTAGAACTACTTAAACCTACCTAACCTAAGGACATCACACACATCCATGCCCGAGGCAGGATTGGAACCTGCGACCGTAGCGGTCGCGCGGTTCCAGGCTGTAGCGCCCAGAACCGCTCGGCCACACCGGTCGGCTGGGACTCAGTAAGCTGCATTCACTCGCGAGACGCGGAATGTAGCGGCCTGTTTCTGGTCGGATGCAGATTAAATCGGTAGCGGTGCTGCAGAGTGGGCTGGTCAATGACAGTGCGACAGGGTCTTTCACCATCTAGTTTTACCCTAAGAGAGCGAGAATACTCTTTGCTCTCATCAGCATAAATTAGCCACTATGCTTGGGGTGTTAGAAATATGTAGAGCGTTGTCTGATATACTTTAATGATGTTTGTGCTTGAGAATTAACATTGAATGGACGTACTGCACAGTCATCTATCTAGATTCGCAATGATTCTCGTAAATTGGAGAAGGGGTCCTTTAGCTATGATACTGATATTGGGAAACATGCTGTCATATCATCGGTTGGTGTTGAAATTAGTGTAAAATTGCTATAATTGTTCGCACTATCAACTGTGATGATTATTATTAGATTAGATCGATGTTGTATTTTCCATCCCATTTGCCCAGTGGTATGCTATTGCTTACCACATAATGATTGACTGACATCGCTTGTTTTGTAAGGTGTCAGGCAAATCCAACACCTTCCATGAAAACCCTGACATGATAGCAAATCCGGCAGTATGTCACATAGCTCCGAATAAATCCTGACATTAAATTAACCAAAGTAATACGATCAACGAGTGAGCAAATGGAATACCGCACACTAACACAAGAACGCCTAAATGCATGTCATACCTTCCCACCGTGAAACAGACGCAGTTCCGAGGGGAGAAACGAGAACAGAAGCCGAGAGCAGAATCGTGTAGGCTAGGAGGCCCTACGATAAGGGACGGACGCCCACATCGCCGGCTGACGGTCAAAACTACCCCCCAGCCCATGTTAAAAGATAGAGCCCTCCAGAAGAACAGTATAGATCTTACGATAACACTAAACGGACCACACCAGCTGCAAGTTTTAGCGTGAAACTTTTTCGCGTCTCTGTTACGTTACAAACGTTAAAAACATTGCCCCACCACGAAAAGTATAACGTTTCTCATTCGATAGACAGAATTTTGTAGGCGGAGCTTAAGGTTAACATTGAGACCCTGATTGGTCAGTTGAAAACACAGCCAGATAGCTTTTTTTAAACCAACTAAGGTAAATTGTAGTAAGGAGAAGTTAGAAGAGAGTTGCTACCGAGATGGCGAGGTGCGTGGAGCTGCGACGCCCGACGCCCCCTGACGCTGCCTAAACACTGTCAAGGTAATGAACGCACGCGATGCCGCATAACAGCGCATAAAGCTTCACTCAGAACTGCAGAAGTCTCATCTGTTACATCCCCTTTTTACGTAATACTAGTGTCGACCGTCAATTAAATCTCATGGTGTTCACATTTGCTACTAGAAGTCAAAATCTGAAACGCGATGATTTTTCTGTTATATAATTATTGAGAAGCCACATCAGCCACTGTAATTTACGACAAGTTAGATAATTAATTAAAGATAATTGAGGGTCACTGTAAACCATTTGATAGTTTTCTCTTTTATGAAACTTAGCTTAAATCTAGATTATAGATGTGATATGTCATAGGTCATCCTTCGATCCATTGTAGAACTTGGAAACCCATTCAGGGAATATTCGTTCACATTTTTGTTGAACGCAGTTGGTTTTTATCATCCTGTATTAAAATATTTCCTTTTATCAATAGTGCAATTTATAAACAATGTTTTGTGAGTAGAATAAAATTTCCAATGGTAAACTTAACTGCTTTTTCGACGTTATTTTACCAGCTAACTAAAAACAGGAAAGCCTTGAACCCCTTCCACTAAATATAGTTAGCATTAAGATTCTTTTACAGGGAGTGCAGTGGAGCTGACGCTGAAATCATTAAGTATTTGGTTATATCATCGCTAGTCTCACTGAACTCTTCTGGATTCTACATGTCATGTGTGGTCTGGCGTCTCCTTACCAGCAACAGGTCCCAGGTTCAAACTAGTCAATTCCCTAAAAAACAGGCTCAGAGCGTCGTTGCGCGAAAGTGGTAGGGAGACACGACTTAGAACAGACACCACGCAGAATGTTAGAGTTTGAGATGGAGAGAGTTTTGCCGACACGGCTATAACTTCTGGAGTGGATAGCACCGAAGTAGTGATCGCGTACATGACTGCAATATGATGAATCACTCGAAACGGAACGCAGAGTTATCAGCTATTCTGTCAGTGTGAGAGATGAGTCTAAACGTCGAGCTCGTGAACCACCTTCAGACTGTAGTTTGGAGACTCTACACAACGCGAGCAAACTCTTCCGGTTTCCTTATGTTGTAACTGTCTTTTATTTAAAAGCAGCCGATGTGTGGGGTGCTATGGTATCCCCCGTAAGAACATGATTTAGACTGTGCAATGTATAGTTTCCTGCGAAAGACCGTTGATCAGAACTTCTTAATGTCTGTTTAGAACCTGGCACAGGCCTCGAAGTCGTGGCAGAAAAACGAAATGTTTGGCATTGTACAAAAGCGTGTTTCAAACAACTATATATGACCAGAGTGTATGGGATTCAATCATTCGCCTAGAGTATAGGTGATCAGACTTTAAAGTGGCCTCTGCAGTGCCTGTATATTTAATAGGGTCGCCACACAGACGCCAGTAGCAGCAGCAGTTTGAGGTGCAGATTCGGTGAGGGACTGGGTATACCGTTAGGAATGCTTGGAGGGCTGTACCCTGCGCTATTCTGGGAAGCACTGAGAAATCTCCTTCTCCGTGCTGGAGCCCCACGGCAGCTTCGCGTCAACACGCGGGCAATGGTGCGTTAGTGAGTTCTGTATCAGATGAAGTTAGTGGAGCTTCTACAGTTCTTAATTTTTCTCTGGTTGGGGGTAGAGAATAACGATGATAGCATGTTGGGCAGATAGAATTGAATGGACGCGGATCTGTAGTACCTGTATGTACTGGGTGATCAAAAAGTCAGTATAAATTTGAAAACTGAATAAATCACGGAATAATGTAGACAAAGAGGTACAAATTGACACACATCCCTGGAATGACATGGGGTTTTGTTATAACCAAAAAAATACTAAAGTTCAAAAAATGTCCGACAGACGGCGCTTCATCTGATCAGAATAGCAATAATTAGCATAACAAAGTAAGACAAAGCAAAGATGATGTTCTTTACATGAAATGCTCAATATGTCCACTATCATTCCTCAACAATAGCTGTAGTCGAGGAATAATGTTGTGAACAGCACTGTAAAGCATGTCCGGAGTTACGGTGAGGCATTGGCGTCGGATGTTGTCTTTCGGCATCCCTAGAGATGTCGGTCGCTCACGATACACTTGCGACTTCAGGTAACCCCAAAGCCAACAATCGCGCGGACTGAGGTCTGGGGACCTGGGAGGCCAAGAGTGACGAAAGTGGCGGCTGAGCACACGATCACCACCAAACGACGCGCACAAGAGATCTTTCACGCGTCTAGCAGTATGGGGTGGAACGCCATCCTGCATAAACATCGTACGTTCCAGCAGGTGTTTATCAGCCAGGCTGGGGATGATGCGATTCTGTAACATATCGGCGTACCTCTCACCTGTCACAGTAGCAGTTACAGAACCAGAATCACGCATTTCCTCGAAGAAAAAAGGCCCGATAATGGTAGATGTGGTAAATCAAACTCATACTGTGACTCTCTCATCGTGCAGTGGACTTTCCACAATAGTTCTAGGATTTTTGGTAGCCCAAATTCTGCAGTTGTGGGCGTTGACAGACCCTACGATCGTGAAATGAGCTTTGTAGGTCCACAACACGTTACTCAAACAATCGCCATCTTCCGCCATAGCATCGGAGGGTACGCGTAAGTGCCAACCAAACAGTAGTGTATGGAATGCCGGTGCGACGTGCGACTGCACGAGCGCTGACTTCCCCATGCGTAGACGAACCCGCTACGGTCTCCATTTCTTCCTGAACTGTCTCAGCAGCATTACGCCTTGTCCTCGGTCGGCCACTACGGGGTTTACCGTCTAAACAACCTGTGGCTTCGAACTTCGAAATCATTTTCGCCACAGCTGCATTTGCCAACGGACCTTTACCCGTTAGAATCCCCTTCCTATAGCGATAGGATCGTAACGCTGAACTAGCACATTCCCCATTCTGATGACACAGCTTCACTATAAGCGCCTGTCAACATACTGCGACTGCTGGCGCATCTGATTTTCTCATTACAGCTCCTTTTATACACGATTGTCATGCGCAGTCACTGACGTTTTGCTGTCCAGCGCCATCTGTCGCACATTTTGTGAACTTTGTTTTTTTGGTTTTAATAGAACCTCATGTCATTCCAAGCATGTGTGCCAATTTTTACCTGTCTATCTACATTATTCCGTGGTTTATTAAGTTTTCAAATTTATACTGACTTTTTGATCACCCGGCAGTTCGAGGACGCCCCACAACGCGCACATCTCCACCGAATGGTCAAAGCATGCTCCTGCCTCACTAACTCAGGTCGCTGTGTTTATACACGGGTTGCAGAAGGTGGTGGATATGGTTTTCTCCGACTTATGCTCAGTTACGACTTAAAATGGAACGATCACATGCGCAAAGTTGTAAAATAGGACCAGTTGCAAGATGCATAGGGACTGACTAAAACCAGGTTGTAATTTTACTGTAGGAGACAGGGTCGGGAAAGGTGACTCGTTGCGACATATGAAAGTGCCAGAAACATTATTCACTTGTTACTGTGATTCAGAGCATGTATGTGGTTGAATGGGAGAACTTGATTCCAAATCGCAGACAAAATTTCTAGCGGATAGCGTAACACTAGAGATCTGAAAAGCTAGTGTACATATCTTTCGACCTCAATAAGCATACGATTTACTACTGTTTGTGATCCTTCTCAGTCGTCACCTGTAACTCAGTGGATATATAGCAGAACCTCTGACACGGTATCGAGACAGAATACGTTACACATACTGGATAAATATCTGGCGGTGTGAGGGCGTCGCAAATACCTGTTCCTTAGCCGAATAACTTTCAAAATTCAGCAATTTTATCACGAGATTGCGCCGTGGGCTACGTGTAAGCGCGCTGCTGGTCTAATAATATACACACCAGCGATCACCGTCTCGGTGTCCGCCCCGGTAGCTGAGTGGTCAGCGTGACAGACTGTCAATCCTAAGGGCCCGGGTTCGATTCCCGGCTGGGTCGGAAATTTTCTCCGCTCAGGGAGTGGGTGTTGTGTTGTCCTAATCATCATCATTTCATCCCCATCGACACGCAGGTCGCCGAAGTGGCGTCAAATCGAAAGACTTGCACCAGGCGAACGGTCTACCCGACGGGAGGCCCTAGCCACACGACATTTCCATTTTACCGTCTCGGTATTCGGCCGGATAGAAAAACCACCACATTCAGAGGTAATGTCGTACCTCGATTTATAAAGACAGTATAGCTTTTAACATGGATACTTGTGTGCACCTGTAGAACCATGACCGCTTGTGACAGTAACATACTGTAGTTGTTGGGATCGAGTTTTTTTTTAACATCTGGCTGATTACGTCTCTCTTTCTAGGACACGGTGGTGGCACTCACAAGAAAAACTTATGAGACATGTCCACCCATGCTTGATTTTCTTTCAGCAGTATTTCATATCGCCACCGATAAGTTACTGACGAAGTATTATACTTAGTAGTAGGGGGTGCGTGATATATTGCATTTGAGCATCAGGCTTATAAAGTATGTGTTTGTGCAATGGAAATGACTGTGCAAAGGAAATGACTATGTCCAGTCGTAAGGAAGGTATGGATTTGACGTGGAGTACTGTGATAGCATGGAAAAAGTATGTCAAGTCAAAAGAGTGGTACTGATATTTCTATTTCCTGAGCCACAGCAGTCAATAGAGTGTATTTCCGATACTTCGCTCATTGACGAATGTCGTTCAACTGAGACGCCGATTGTAACATTAAGTTGTAAGGACAGGGATGAAATGTATATGTGACCGATTTCCAAGGACGACTGATGTACGTGCTCGGCCTGCAGCGCCGGTGAACTGTGCGGGAATGATTCACGTTTCCCTATAATGGTAGGAGTTGTCAGAATGGAGAGGCCTGTTGAAGGGTAGGAATGTAGATGAATTAAGGTGTTGTCCTCTAGACAACCGAACAGCGAACTAGTACTTAGTACGTGTTGGATAGCTTTGGAGATTGCATGGAAATTTGAGAATGAATATGGTGGTGCGTTTACGTTGGACTGTTGTTCCCTCCCGTGTAAATTGTTCGGTTGACTGCTTCTGCAGGTTTCGCGTCTTTATTTAGTTGAGAGAAGATCGATTGTGGGGTGTGCATTAGCATGTGGAAGACACGTTTGCCGGTTCTCTAGACATGAGAAACATCTTACTTGACCTTGTAAATTATAGGGTTGATTTCGAATCTGTATCACCACCGAGATCAGTATTCGCAGGTGCATATATAATTTTTTATCTGTTTGTTTCTAGTTACTCGGTGGTCTAGAGCACACTCCACCTAGCTAAAGTTTTGGGTTTGTATAGAATTAATTCCGTCTATATCTATGGAATTATGTTGCGTGAGAGATCAGTGGGATACTGCTGTGTGCGAACCACGTGAACTTAGATATGTTCTTGTAATCCCAGCGTCTGGAGATGTGTGTAGAAAAGCGAGCAAGCAAGGAAGCAGGTTCGGAACAGAAATAGTAACGCATTTGTACCGAGGAAGACGGGGGGGGGGGGGGGGGGTAAACGAGCCAGTCTTTGCACAACAGTTCTGAGAGTGACTTCGATCCACTGACGGCTTTCTGATGTGAAAGGGGTGATTTTGTAAGGTGGAGGCTATGAATTTGAAACATCCCCATCCCCTTTGAACAATTTATACCTGACTGTGCTTAAACTGACACACAATATTTTTAGCGCAACGCAATCTGACTTTCAAAATTCCCTACTAAAGAATGGCCCTGACAAACATTAAACTATACCTTTCACAAATCACTTACCTCACAAAAATCTTCGCTGCTCAAGCTACTGCAATACAGCGAGCGCCACTACTGCCAGCTAAATAAAAGATTCAAACTATGGAAGGCACTAACTACTGATAGGGATAGTTAGCAAATGAAAGATATTAATAGAGAACAAACAATGTATTTACCTTGATATCATCAAATATAAATATAGCAGTTCATGACAAATTACAAAACTCCGCCATCTCTCTCCCCACATCCACCACTGCTGGCAGCTCACCTCCAACTGCGCAACCCTACGCGCTGTTCACAGCCAGCTGCCGCTGCCCAACACTACAATGGCAGACAACAATGCAAACTAGCCATAGACTGCACACAGCACAGCCAGTGATTTTCATATAGAGGTGGCGTTACCAATAAAAAACCTAAACAGCCTACTTACATAGAGAAAACATAAACAGCCTACTTACATAGCCCCCATGCTCCCCACAAAAATTTTTACAAATTGGATTGGGCAGTGGCCAATACAGATTTGAAAAAAATTTTTCATAATTACAATAACAAAGAAATCAAATGCCCACACTTATTGATACAATGTTGGTCAAAAGCTTAAATTTTCTCACAGTCCATAAAGACAGTTCTAATCGTACATAACAGTAGAATAGCAGTGTTTTTCTCAAAGTCTGAGCAGTAAAAGAAAATGCACACGGAAGTAGTGGATTTCCATGCAGTCTTGAAGAAGTAGCGTTGTCCTTCCAATGGAAAGACAGTGCTGACTCTTGACATGCTGACAGATAATGGGCCACAACAGAGCAAACCCACAGCAGAGTCATTCGACGTTTTGAAGAGTATTGGTAGGTCATCACAGAGCAGACCCACTGTAGTCCTGGTAGAGATTACGGTATTGGTGGGCCACCAGAGGTGCAGACCCACTGCAGCCCTTGTAGAAATAATGGCGTTGGTGGATCATCAGAGGTGCAGACCCACTGCAGTCCTTGTAGAAATAATGGTATTGATGGATCATCAAAGATGTAGACCCACTGTAGTCCTTGTAGAGACGGCCAGCAGCCATCTGTTGCAAATGTGCAGGTGCACAATCACCATCGAAGAGTCTTGCAGACAATATAGCAAGTCCATAACCACCACTTGTGCACTCACAAAGTTTTTGGAATTGTCCTTAGAACCAGCAATGCTGTTATCCAGTCCCTTGCAGAATTATTAACACACGTGCAAACACTAACAGTCCCTACTTCTCACATATTGTCCATATACTATGACCAACGGAAACGTGTGCAGTGAAATGTAACTCACAAGTTACTTAATTTGATGAACTGGTGTCAAGTACAATTTTATAACATGAGAATACAATTACAAAGATACAGAAAACATCATTAAAACATAATAATACAGATAACATTTGTAGTACAGGCTTTACAAAAGAATCGAACTAACATATACATCAGTGGAATTATGACATGAGTACATACATAAAAGATCAGAATAACTTTCGAAACACGAACTTCACACATGAACATTAAGACAGAACAGAATAAATAATGTATAAACATCTTTACAAAGAAAATAACATGGTATTTGAAAAATTCTACAACATAAATCTTATTAGCTAAACACATAAAGACAGGAAAAAGACAAATACACAAGGATACATAAACATATAGCGGAATAATACAAAAGGAAAGGACAGGGTTTGTTGTACTGCAGTATTTTGCAAACAAAACATTCTTTATTTCTCGGATATCTCCCTTCATTCGTCATTATTCCCAAAAAGTCCTATCTATACCTGCTTTCTGTATTCTATTCATATTTCTTTCAAAATAAATATGGCTCATTGTACAATACTCATTTAGGCCCAAACCGTTTTCATGTAACTTTCAAAGCATTCTTCCCCTATTCTCCTTAGTTCGTTTCTTATAGTCTACCCCCTCTTAAGCTAACTTAAATCTACTGAGCTCAGATATTAAACTAAGGGACGAGGCAATGCAGCAGCACATAAAACAATTAACACAAGCAGCAATGACAAAAAATACAGATTGGCAAAGCTAGCAGCAGCAATTGTAATAACTTATATCAAAACATGACATAGCTCAAGCAGAAAAAAATATTACACTAAAAATGGCCATGTCTAATACCTATGTCACATCTTAACACTAGAGTGATGCATCACAATTTATTCTACAAAAGAAATTACCAAGTACTTGAAAAGAAAATTATGTGTTACTGTTACTAGTTCCTTCTTATTGTTCTTTCCTTTCCAAGTGCTCCTTTTTTAAAGAATGTGGATCATAAAATAATTATTTAATAGATCTGTTGACAGAAAGTGTTCACATTAGCAAATGCATTTCATTTTATAAAAGCAATGCTGCAACACAGCTGGAAAACAGGTATCAAATGAAATAAGCAATTATGTACAAAGCATAAAAATATCGTTCAATAGCTATGTGGCATTTCGTAAGTCAGTAGCTCTCAATTCTCGTAGAAAGACACTTGTCATTATCAGGTTTGCAGATGTAAGAATGTTTCCAAGTTATTATTAGCGTGTCGTATTTGCGATGTTTTCTACAAAGGAATGTCAGAAGCGAGGTTAATGGCCTCTTTTTTTTTTTCTCCACCTAATGGCTTTTTTTCCGGGCGGCTGGCCCAGCTGGGCGCCACAACGCATTACGTGCAGGTGGTCACTTAACTTTCGTACGGAAATATTTACGACAGCAGTTTCCGCTACAGTGACAGTCTCACATAGAAATATTTCACAGGTCAAGAATGAGCGTTGCAAATCTGTAGAAACAAAATGCTATTGATATAACAGTGTCCAAAAAATTTTCGTCTGCATGTAATACATTCATGCATATACACACACATTTCATAACTCTTAAAAGTACGATTCTTGGTTTCCAACAACCTTTTCATAAATCAGAGTCCCTAACCCCTACTCCTTATTCCTTACCTTATTACACATATACATATTCATATTCATCAACACGTCTTCAATATTTCATCATAATAGCTACATACCATAATCAGATTCCTCATATAGCATCAGCTTATTTATCATAAACATACCTCAACAGCATAGTACACATCGTCGTCGTAATAATAACATCATGACACTTCAGTCAAATCTCAAAATCGTCGTACCTTCCTCCAATAATTTCAAAACGTAAAAAAAATTCTCTGCTCATTTCAATAGTGTCATCTACCTCAAACGTACTTTAAAATCATGATCCCATACCAAATATCTCAAAGCTCTCATAGTATCACAATGAATCCGAAAAAATATGAACATTTCACAAAGTACAGACAAAATACAGTTTCATAAGTGTGAAGTTATCCAACTGTAATTGCGTAAACATCTGTCACTGACGTAGTAAAAAGAATGTTTGTTTCTCTGTCAAATAATCAGATAGCTGTGTAATTCTGTGTTAGAGAAATATGGTACCGACGTGTAAAGTTGTATAAGCAAATACCATATTAGCTAGGGTTCCTTGTGGTTGCCACACACATGGTACACAAAGTAAGCGTGTACCCCCCTGAGGATTAACGTAATTATACCCTCAGGTGTTACAGATTACAGCAATGGAATGAAATGTATCACGGAAAACTTTCTTTGTAATTCATAAATCTTTAAAAATAAATGTTTTAAGTACAAAATTAATCACTCAAATACGTGTACTGTAGCGCTAAATGTGCGTCTTGTTGCAACATAATCTGTGTGGAAGTGTCGTAGTTATCGTCCTCCGAAAGCTAAGTTCTGCATAAGTCAATGTACTTACCTCATAATACACAAAAGTGAAATGCTTTGCGTATAGATATCGTAGTTATTACGCTTATTGTTGTGATGAAGAAAGTACTGTACAGTAACGTATTGTTATGCCACGAAAAAGGCTGTCTCATTGTTGCTATACCACAAAAGTTACTACTAAAACATGTTTTTCTTTCCAGAAGAATTCAGAAAACTGTGCAGATATAAAACAGATACACCGCAAAAGCAACATTGTAAATTGTCACTCATTAGTAGTGTCGTGATAAAAACGTGTAACTGTCACATAAACTAACACTGTGTCATCTGGTATCTCACAGAAAGTACTTTAAATCCAGAATATATTTTCAAGTAAACCAAAAGTTGCATTAAAATCTCATTAGCAGTACCAGTATGTGTCCTAAGTATGTAAGCCTGATAGTCATTACGTAGTCGTGCAACTAACAAGCAAGAATGTACAACTACAACACTGTGTCGTCTGTTCACTATAACAATGCATTCGTCATTTCTGTTTAAATAAGTTCTCTTGGTTCTTGATTGGATATTTAACTTCAAACATTGTTGCATGTTAACAGATTCTAAGTCTGACAAGCACACTAGTAATGTAAAGTGAAAAGTTTTATGGCAATGACAAAGTTAAAAAGCAGATTATCTTTCAATAAACGGTTTTACATGTGAAATGTGGTGTAAACCTTTACTCTTCCTAGTACGCAGAGTTTCAACTTCAACGCAATTATCATGTTTTACACGTCGGTAAGGAATGCTAAATCTTTTCTCAAGGTTCGCGTCTTTGTTATTTTTCTCTGAGCCAGCCGGCGCACGCGGCTGCCTGCGGTGCGGTGTCTCTTTGTTGGCGCGCGTCGTTATTGGGATTAGGAGACCTAACTTCTACAAATTCGCCTTGCCGAGAGGGCCCAGCCGTGTTAGAATCCCGCCAGTTCTGATGAAATTGACGTCTGTCGTTATGATCATATCGTCTGTCGTCATGTCGGTAGATTCCGTAGTTTCTTCCTTGTCCGTCACGTGGTGGAGAATTTCTCCCTGAATCGTAACTGCGCGCTGATCCGTTGCGTCTAAAGTTATTCTGTCTCCCTTGATAGTATTTATTTTGGTTCCCATATTGTCTGTTTCTCTTATTGTCTCTGTGATAGTCATTACCACGGAGAGGTGATCTTTCCCTGTAGTTATTACTACTCTGCCAACGGTTGTCATACGGGTGGTGTCTGTTTTGGTCACGATTTGTGTTGTGAGAATAGCCTTGTCGTGTCAAGTTATTACTTCTTTCATCGCGGAATTGCGACGGATGTGACCTGTAATTGTTGTGTTCCTGGTTTCGTGTTCCGCGATTGTCAGTGTCAATTTCTAATTCTTGTAACAGTCCCTGAAATGCTTCAATGTCGTCTTTGCAACGCCCTGCCAAAATAATGTGTCGTAAATGTTCAGGTAATTTGATTAAGCAAATGCGGATGAGTTCTGAGGGGCTGTATGGGTTTGACAGGTACTGATTCTTGTGCAACATGTCTTCAAAATATTTCACAAGACTGGAAAATTCAGATTGTTCGAAATGTTTCATCATTATGATGCTATATTTTACCCGGTCTTGTGTAGCTTGAGACCAATATGCTGAGAGGAAGGCATGATAAAAATCTCCTTCACTGTGACAATCGTGAATGACCGATCGCATTCTTACAGCTGGTTCATTCTCCAAGTAGCCACACATAAATCCTAATCTGTGTTCTAACGACCAGTTGGGAGGAAAACAATGAGAGAATTGATGGAGCTATGCTTGTGGATGAATGTCGTTGCCAGAATTCTTAAATGTTTTGAATTTACGTGTAGTAATGAACAGCTTATAGTCAAAATCATCATGTCGGCGAGTCGCATATCGGTCATTGTTAGGTCGTGTCGGCCGTTCCATCTCAAAATTCGGTGCACATTGCCAATTTCTTTCATAACTTCCGAAATGCCCTGTGTTATTATTTTGCAGCTTTTCCGTGTTTCTAAGTCCCTCTTCCCGTATTGGGGCGCGAGTATCCTCTGAAATACGTAATTCTTGTATTACCTGTGTCAGCTGATCTTGTACTTCCCGGATTTCTCTTTTGTACTGTGTATTGATTTGATTTTGATTCTGTTTGAATTTTCTAATTTGTTCATACTCTTCTGTGTCAGTGAAGGCTACAGGTCTTGTGTCATTCAGATCATCATCTACCTTTGTAGATAAGTTAGTGACCTGATCCGAAAGTTCGGCTACTTTCTCCGATAGTGAACACATTTCCTCAGTGTGTTTTTCTGAACCAAGTTTCAGAGTGTCCATTTGTGTTGAAATCGTATCTACTGTGTCTTTTAAGTTTTCTTGACTTTTTGCAAGTTGCGTAACCGAATCGGTAGATGCAACTGCGTCAATTTTAGCTTGCAAGGTGTTGTGATTTTCATGAACAATAGTTTGCAGTTCTTTTATGGCTGCTTCGTGATTCTGTAATGCATTTTCATGACGCGAAAAAATAGGTTGGAAATGCTCACAAATTTGAGTTTTTACGTCATTACAGACTTTTTGACATTTCGATTCAATGTTATGTAACTCAGTAGTTAAATCTTCACGAGTTTGTTCAAGAGTTTGTTCCAATGAGTCTAACTTTTGAAGCTGTTGCTGTGTTTGTCTCTGATTTTGTTCCAGTGTGTCTAACTTTTTAAGATTTTGTTCCACTGTGTCTAACTTTTGAAGCTTTTGCTGTGTTTGTCCCATTTGTTGTATTAATTGTAATAACAATGCATTGGTGTCTGAAACATGTTCCTCAGTGCTTTTCGGCAGTGAATTTGCACCGGCAACATTCACATTTTGACAAGCAGAAAATGTGTCTTGACTTATTCGAGAAAACGGTGATGACCCAAAACCTGAATCTACAGTATTTGCGAAATTGTGTCCTGTTATTTCGGATTCCTGAGGCGATCTGTTGCCGACCGATCGATCGATAATGCTTCCCTGTTCACTACCTGTTTCACTGTCTACACCATTGTTTGCAGCCCGCTCCATTTCCCTATGCACAATTACCAAATTACTACTTTGAACATTAGTTAATTCATTACTCTGCGGCGCTAACACACTGCTTTCATTTTCACTGTCATTTCTCAGTTTACTTTGGAGCCTAGTATTACGTTTTTCACACGCCATTATTGTCACAGTATTTCACATGACAACACAGAAAAACACAATTTGAAGAGCAAAATAAAATAACATAGCAATGGAAATAATGTCTAGTTAATTGCAGCTGCGAAATACTTGGTGCAAATCTACATGCATGCCACACCTGTTTTACTGTACAACAATGAAAAACTACAACTACAAAGGAGATTCTCTCTACAATTACGCGCTAGCAATAAACAAAAGCTACACTAAATACACAAACTACAAGAAAAAATCAGAAGATTCCAGTGAGGTATCCTAGGCTAAGGGTCGACATATGAAACGTCCCCTTTGAACAATTTATACCTGACTGTGCTTAAACTGACACACAATATTTTTAGCACAACGCAATCTGACTTTCAAAATTCCCTACTAAAGAATGGCCCTGACAAACATTAAACTATACCTTTCACAAATCACTTACCTCACAAAAATCTTCGCTGCTCAAGCTACTGCAATACAGCGAGCGCCACTACTGCCAGCTAAATAAAAGATTCAAACTATGGAAGGCACTAACTACTGATAGGGATAGTTAGCAAATGAAAGATATTAATAGAGAACAAACAATGTATTTACCTTGATATCATCAAATATAAATATAGCAGTTCATGACAAATTACAAAACTCCGCCATCTCTCTCCCCACATCCACCACTGCTGGCGGCTCACCTCCAACTGCGCAACGCTACGCGCCGTTCACATCCAGCTGCCGCTGCCCAACACTACAATGGCAGACAACAATGCAAACTAGCCATAGACTGCACACAGCACAGCCAGTGATTTTCATATAGAGGTGGCGTTACCAATAAAAAACCTAAACAGCCTACTTACATAGAGAAAACATAAACAGCCTACTTACAAATTGTATGTTTACTACATCCACATGGTACGTGGTGATATATTTCTGGGTTGGAGATCGGTTTCACGCACTAATATTCAAGCTCCTGTCCTCAGTGGGAGAGCAGTGTAATTGAGTAAGTCTCTTTCTGTATTTGACTATATGTATGTCATTTTGCAAGGTTCAGTTGACGCTGCAATATAGCGACCAGTGTAAAATAGTTTATTGCTGCAGAATGTCATGTCTGTATAAAGAAAGCAACGTTGACGAGGACGAGGACTGAGGAGCATCGTGAGATATAGCCAGTATGAGTGTAGGCTTACCATAATTTTTTTGGGTGCCATATAGATATAAAAGATAACTGCACTGTTTGTGTAAAATTTGCATGCATTGCATTGTAAAGTTACTGTGACTCATGCTGTGTAAAATATGTATAGTAAAGTTGCTGTGGTTTATGTTGTGGCATGACTAAAGAGGATGATTGTGTGTCCGATCATGAGGAACATATAGATTCAGCACCTTGATAACCGCAAGGATATGAGACAGATTTTTTACGTGAAAAATTATGTGCACTATTGATACTAAGATTCGTTCCAAAAGCACAACCATCAAGAGGAGACATCGATCTTTGTCAGACAGTAGCAGCAATTATAATACCTAATTGTAGTTACACTGGTAAATATGTTCCTGGCTTCCAATAGTCTTGTGATTCTCGTATTTATTTGATGATCTGTAGACAAATTTACAGGTTTAACTGTCAACACACTTTAGCGATCTGTGAAAAATAATTTTTCAGCTGAAAATTCTGTCTGGGGAAAGAAAGAAAATGTGGATGGTGCTTCGATACTGACGGCAACAGTAATTCGGCAGGTAAATTCTATAAGAGCCATCATAATGCTCGATTCATTCAAATCCTTTGTGCTGGGATGTAGGTGCCTCTACATAGAGGTGGAATCGTTTGTGTGTGTTGAAAGCAGGAAGGGTAGCACGTGATGGACTGGGGTATCACGTTAGGACCGCTGGGAAGAGTGCATTCGATGTTATTCTGCGCTTTTTGTAGTTAAGCAGTTGGACGTGTCTCTCATGTCATGCTAGGAACAATGTGCCTTGTGCTATTCTGTCATCAACGGTAAAGACACGTGCTGCCCTGAGGTGTCTCACATATGGGAGCAGCGTGAGCGCTCATTGGAGTTCTTTGACATCAGTGTAACACTGACTGTATACCCAAAAATGAAGGCAACTTTCACCTCTGGCATGTGAGTCCGTCAAGTGTCGTCGGTAGCGTCAGCAACGGTGCATAGATGAACACGTATTTCGAGTGGAATTTCTCAGGTATAAAGTATGGAAGGGATGTCGCCACCTCATGTGCATGGTTTGACATCTGACGGCTGCATCACTTGGTGGGGACTGCCGCTAACCTCCTGTGCAGTCCAGTGGACAAGGTGTGGGGGGCTGTGCTTGCGGTCGTTGCTTGCATGTGTGTTGCATTATTTTGTGAGCAGGTCTGTAGGCTGTGCTATGCATTATTAGGAGAGTTTATGATTTCATGCCTGCACATCAGTGGTCTGCATTATTTAGGAGCAGTTTAGAGGTCTGTACTGAAATTAGTTCGGTAAATAAATAGTTGGTTTTGTGTCTGCAGAGCATTATTTAGGAGTAGCGTACAGGTCTGTGGGCAGTGTGGCGTGACCCCAGCATGTGTTTTGTACCAGTGTGACAAATATACTCCATCCCTAAATAAATTGTTCCAAAATAAATATAGTACACTTCTTCCTTAATCTATCCAGCAGCCCACGACAGGCCGAGTCATTTTCGTGCCATATTCCCCTCCAGACCACCATCTGAGATTACGTGACAGGAGGGATGACTGCACCCTCTGGTGGCAGTATTGTGTACTAGGTCAGTTGCAGTCCAGATCTCGTGGTGGAGACATTCTTTCTTTCTTTCTTTTGCTACTGCCTTTACCCTGCATTGTGCACAGGGTCTGCAGGGTTACGTATGGATATGACGTGGTTAATTTTAAGGGGTGGCTGGATGCCCTTCCTGCTGCTCGTGGTGGAGACATTGCCTGCATAATAAGAACTTATGTCCAGCACAGGCAGAGTAGTTTTCCCGCCATTTAGCCCCACCATTTTGGATTACGTCACTAAACAGAGGACAGCACTTTTTGGTGGTGGTACTGTGTAGTAGGTCTAGACCTTGTGGTGAACACACTGTTTGGCGCCATCTTGGATAACGGTACTTGCGTCATCAGCTGACATCATGGCTGCCATCCTGGATGACAGTGTCCTGGTCATTGTGTGTACTCCATCAGTTGGAGTGCGGACCTCCTGGCAGACACACTGGATGGTGGTGCTTTCTATAATTGTTGAAACAAAGACTGGTGCATGATTTCGACAGTTGACGATTAGCAAGCATGTTTGCACAATGTTTTAGTGGTTCACATGTCCGTAGGCTGTGTGACATGATCTTAAGCATGTGTGTTTTGTATCAGTGTAATAAATATACTCCATCCCCAAATAAATTGTTCCAAAATAAGTAACTTCTTCTTCTCTCCACCAGCCCAGTGCAGCCTGAGTCCTTTTCTCACCAATCCCTAGGAAGAGTGGCGCCGGCCGTGGTGGTCTCGCGGTTCTAGGCGCGTAGTCCGGAACCATGCGACTGCTACGGTCGCAAGTTCGAATCCTGCCTCGGGCATGGATGTGTGTGATGTCCTTAGGTTAGTTAGGTTTAAGTAGTTCTAAGTTCTAGGGGACTGATGACCACAGCAGTTGAGTCCCATAGTGCTCAGAGCCATTTGAACCATTTTGAAGAGGTGGCAGTTGGGTGACTTAGGTTAGTGGAGGTATCCCAAGTGACCTATGTTCCCATGATTTTCTTAGGTTAGTAGAGATAACAGTGGTGTGATGCATTATCCTGTTGGAATTTGAACTTCCTGCTATTTTTCTTGGGGGAGGGGAAGGGAGCGTGACACTTTCCCGCCAAAAGCCGTCATCTTGGATAACGGTACTTGCGTCATCAGCTGACGTCGCGACCGCCATCTTGGATTACGTCATGCGCTGTTGCCAAGTCTACACGCCGACATCTTGCATGACTCTTATCACCGCCATCTTGGATAACTGTACTTTGGCGTAGAAACCGCCTTGGGGTTGGGTGACGTCTTCGCCGCCATCTTGGTTAACGGTACTTTGGCGTAGAACAAAGGCTGCCCCAATACTCACGTGTGCTACGGTTTCTGACCAATCATCACGTTAGTGTTTTTTTCATCAGGTTCATTCTTATCATAAACAGAGTGTAATAGAAGTAATACCTTAACTCAGTTGAATTCCTATCACATTTTCGGCATTAAATTGAATAGAGTTAAAGTATAGTGTTCAATGTAAGTCTACAGCAATATTGTCGACGTTACGTTGACTACCATCAATCTGAGATTACATACTGCATTAAACAGATATCAAGATCAAGCCTCCTTTCGTTTTTAATTTGAATGAAAGATACATCTGAAGCTCGTAGGGTGACTGGGTTGGTATTTGTCCATTTATCAGCGGCCTATGACACTGCCAACCACCAGGTACTACTACTCAAGGTATACATTGTGACCAAGGATTTTAGTTTAGCTGGGTTCATCGCAGCAATTCTGCAAAACCGCAGGTTCTTTGTTTACTTTCAAAGGCAACACAGTCGATGGAGACTACAGGAAATAGCTTTCCCCAAGGAATAGTGTTGGCTCCAATACTATTCAACATGTATACAAATGCACAAACTATAGCCCCAAACATCAGGAGTTTCTCATATGCTGATGATATTGCTCTTGCCACTCACAGGTCAGACTCTGAATCACTGGAGAACACACACCCTCATGAATACTCAGATTATCAAGATTCTTTCACCAAAGGAGACGAAGTAAATATTCCAGAATTCGAATCATGAAGAGCTGCCAACATCAGTAACATGGAAGCAAATATCCTCTGAGTAGTGAAGCAACTTAAATCAGTTAACAAAAGCAAGTCTTCCTGTCCAGACAGTATGCCAGTTAGGTTCCTTTCTGAGTATGCTGATACAATAGCCCCATGTTTAACAATCATATACAACCGTTCACTCGACGAAAGAGCCGTACTCAAAGACTGGATAGTTGCATAGGTCACACCTGTATTGAAGAAAGGTAGTAGGAGAAACCCACTAAATTACAGGCCCATATCATTAACATCGACATGCAGCAGGATTTTGGAACATATACTGTGTGCGAACATTATGATTACCTTGAAAAAAATCCCCTACTGATGCAGAGTCAACAGAGTTTAGAAAACATCTTTCTTGTGAAACAGAACTAGGTCTTTACTCATGTGAGTGTTATTGACAAGGGATTTCAAATTGATTCCGTATTTCTGGATTTCCGGAAGGCTTTTGACATTGTACCACACTTGTGGCTTGTAGTGAAATTATGTGCTTGCACAATGTTGTCTCAACTATGTGACTGGATTCGTGATTTCCTGTCACAAGTCGCAGTTCATAGTAATTGACAGAAAGACATCGAGTAAAAGAGCAGGGATTTCTGGCGTTCCCCAAGGTAGTGTGTAAGGTGGCTGTAATTTCGCACCTATCCACATACTTTTCCATGATCTACAAACACAATTAGGTATCATGTGATAGGTTGTACATCGTATATATGAATATATAAAGGAGACTGACAGTGTCAGGTACACCTTGTAAATAATTGTTAACGCTTACTGCATGAAATATGGCAAAGTGTCTTTATTATTAGAATGGCATAATGAATGATTGCCTATACTAGTAGAGGCTGGAACAACAGTGGAAATTAAATGGCAGGCGGAACTCAAGCCCTGGGTGGAAGGTCCACGCAGGTGTGTTGGTCCTGCTTAAACACAGGAAGTAGCAAGACAGACGTTGGGACACCTGAGAACTGGAGCACAATAGAGTCGCGACCGGCCGGTGTCGCAGCCGGACGGGAAGGATTAGACTTCAGAAACTACGAAAAGCTTGGACAAAGGTGAGAGGAACGAGGAAGCGTCATCTTGGTAATCACGCAGGCGGGGTTATTTACGCGGATTTTTACTCAGAAGCGTACCATTGTATGAGTATATATGTTTCCTCGCAAACATTCCACGTTGGACGACAAAAGACTAAAATATGGTTGGGCTCCAATCGGAAGATTCTGTAGAGACGGAGAAAATTCCGTGGTTTCAGGAATATGATTCGTTTTCGGAATCACGATGGTGGGGAGCCAAGCCTTGCTGGGAAGCCAGCGGTGGAGAGACGGATTTCCGTTGTGAGCGCCCGTGTGTGACGGTCGCTCGATATCAGCTTTTTTGGTGCAGACGGACTTGCTATCTTTGCTCTCAGGAGAGTTTATAGTTAGAACAGTTAGGCACTGTACTGTTGCGAACCTACACGATTCAGGACTTCACCTCCAGGTTGGAAGTCGTCATTGAGTATGCATCGTTCAGTAATTGACAGCACTTCTTCTGCCTATACTTATGTTGAGGCGTTATCTGAACTCCGTCCTTGTGGCTGGGAGCTCACGTTTCTCATCTGTGGAACACAGAGAGGAGAAGACAGTATTATAGCAGTCAGAGGACACCCTTCTGCCGTCCTAGTGTTTGAAAGAATTTTATTTTGTGGCTGGAGTTCTTCCATCGGCGCAGACATGTACGAGAACTAGCATGCCAACGCACCAGACGCAGTACATATGGTGATATCGCAAATTGCTTCAGATTATTAGGGCTATGAAGCTAAACAGCTATTATCACGATAGTTTATTTCTACTGAGGTTCCACAGCACTGTAGAATTTTTTTGAAAGTAGTGTCTTCTAGTGTTTGGTGCGTAGATGATGTCAGTCATTTCGCGTTATTTATGTTAGATTGTGTGGCCTTAAAAAGGGGCAGAGTGGGCAATTGATCTGCAATTTTAGTTAGGAAACACAGAGAATTGTATGTACTTAAAGGGTTGATTTTAATCTATAATAAATATATTGTGCAACATCGTTTATCATTTAGTAGTATTAGTTGCCTTCCTCATTCATTTATGTTGAGATTGTAATTTATATCTTAAAAAGAATTAAGAGATCTTAAGATCTGCTTCAGGGGGTAGTGAGACAGGGCCAAATAATCTTTTTAGCGTTTATTATTTTCCATTGCGCACATTCATTTTACACCTTCCTGGAGTAGCATCTTGGATATGGCGACCCTGCCAGGATCCTACTCAGACTCTTCTGATAGTATGCATAAAGTGGTTTGTAGCCTTAGTAATTTTCAAAATTTTTTCCCCATTTAACGTTTAGCTGCTGACAGTGACCACCAGCCTGTGTGTATAGTTTGCACTTGAAAAAAGTCGCACAATAAAACCAAAAATATATTTGTGTATTTTATTGTAATTTTTTTTTCAGAGGCATTGCGCTTCAGCCAGCAGGCTGCAATTTATTGATTTTTGCAATGTTATTTATCATTGCATTTTTCTTGTATTGTAATGACACTACTCGTTCACGATGTTGCCATTAGTTTAGCTTCTTTGTTGTAGATATTTTATGTTACATGTCCATTATGTAATAAATGTGGGTAGTGTAAATTGTGTACCTTTAAGAGGGATCAGTCCATGTTCACTAGGGCGAAATCTCGCTTAGTATCATAACAGAGCACTAGTTGTAACAAGATAGAAATGGAAGATACTCGAGGTAGTCAAGAAAGCCTATGGGATGAGAAAGAGTTAGCTATGTTAGCAGCACAAGGCACTGCTGTGGGGAACACTGATCCAAGGGAATTTTGTGAGGGTGACGGACACAGTCGAGCCCATGATGGGCAATCTGAAAGCGAAGATGAGGAACAGCGGCACACCGAGGCAATCGTAAAGATACGGGAATGTAACGTAGGGAGTCCAAGTGTATGCAAAACAATGAAGAACTGTGGTGGATCACCGTGAGTGGCATTGTCACGAGGCAGTATATCAGGGGCACGCGGTGATGACTTCCTTGAATACCAATAAATGGAAAGGGAAAAGGGGAGAAGATCACCTAAGAGTCGAGGAAGTCACAATAGGAGAGATGATTTAGATAACACAGGTGTGTTGGACATCCTTGCACATCTAAAAGAAATGGGGAGTAATATTCAGGAGGTCTGCTCACAAAGGGAAAATAAAGTTCAAAAGATCAGCACTGAATTGGGAGAGCAAATAAAAAAGGAGAATGATGAAGTACCCACGGAATTGGGAAGTAAAATTCAAACGTTAGTGCTGAAATGCATAAGGTCAGCTCAGAAATGGGAAGTAAAATTCAAAACTTTAGAGTTTCCCCTGAAATGGGAAGTATAATTCAGAATGTTTGTGTCTGAATACAGTCAATAAAACATGAGAAGAGGGAAGTGAAATATGAGGTTGTGACGCTCCGAACAAAACTAGAACAACACGAAAAGTAGTCTACTTCCCATATTTTCATACGCTTATGTCATATGGTATTATTTTTTGGGGTAATTCTTCTGATTCAAAAAGGGTATTTTTGGCTCAAAAACGGGCTGTTCGAGCTAGGTGTGGTGTAAGTTCGAAAACCTCTTGTCGACCCCTATTCAACAGTCTGGGAATTTTGACATTGCCCTCACAGTATATATTTTCTTTAATGTCGTTTGTTGTTAGCAATATTAGCTTATTCCCAAGAGTTAGAAGCTTTCAATCGGTTAATACTAGGCAGAAATCAAATCTGCATGTGGAATGCACTTCCTTGACTGTTGTGCAGAAAGGAGGGCAGTATTCTGCTGCATCCATTTTTAATAAGCTACCACAAGAACTCAAAAATCTTAGCAGTACCCCAAACTCTTTTAAGTCCAAACTGAAGAGTTTCCTCACGGCTCACTCCTTCTATTCTGTCGAGGAGCTCCTGGAAGAGCTAAAAAATTAAGCAAATTCCAGTGTTACATTCTTGATTTTCTTTATTTAAACTAACGACTTGTCGCCTGAATATGTTTCTTATATTTCATTTTATCTGTTTCTACAATCTACAACTGAATATGTTTCTTATATTTCATTTTACCTGTTACTACAATCGTGTTATAATTTCATGTATTGACTCGTTCCATGACCATGGAGCCTTCTCCTTAATGTGGTCCCACGGAACAATAAATAAATAAATAAATAAAAATAAACAAGAGATTGCGGAGGTCAGATGAACCGTGAACGAGGCGCGATTACTGGCGAGGGGCGCAAAGCGGATTGCTATTGAAACATTAGAGAAAACAGAAAATACGCAAATTACGAATACGGAGAACAGCAACGAAATATTACATATGCATAATTGTTACCCAATAATGCGCACCACGGAACGTTTTTCCACTGATGAGAACGTAACAGGGAGTAGAAGAGAGGATGCCCAAAGTAACGGTAGACAGGGAAAGTTAGCGCCAAGTGATAATATGGTAGGCCGAGTGGGAAGAGACTGTAATGAAATTTTAGATTTTAAGCATTTTATCTCTGTACGAAAATTTCACCATTACAAAGACGAGGGTAATGTTTTGCACCCGAAAAGTTCCAGTGGACAATTTGATTTATCATTAGCTCCTCACTGGCCTCTGATGTATAAACTGGACTTCGTATGTTCACATATCGAGGGAACAACGGCCGAATGCATGTGGGACATTGCAAAAATTTGCACATAATTCAAAGAGTTTCGTGACGCATTTTTAAACAAATATTGGTCCAAGGAGATACAGGATAGGATCAAGCAGGAAATAATGATGAGCAGAGACTTGGAGAGATCAGGGTTCCGTAGAACGGTGAAGTTTTTCGAAAACTTGACCACGAAAAATCAGTATTTGGACGACCTATGCATACCGGCTGAGATCATGAGAGTGTGTTACATGAAGTTGCCAATTTCCTACTAGCAAACGCTCGTCGGTCGATGTGGAAGTGATGCAGAAGTGTTCAAAGGTATCCTAAGAGAGTTGGAGTTCGCTTTCAACGAGCAGCAGGTGCGAGAAAAACGCAGGCAGATAGACGTGCAAGGTGAAAGAAGGGAGAACAACGGAGGGAATAATAGAGGCCATAATTGGCAAAACAATGTAATTCGACCGCCTCACCAAAACATGGAACATAGACATGGTAGTGGGAACAATGTACAGTGGAAGAACTATGGCAGAGAATATAGGCAACAAAATTATCGCAGATGGGAGCCACAAAGTAATGGCGCATCATGGGGCGACAATAGAGAAACTCGTCAACGGTCTGACCAAGGATGGGGTGGAATGACAAACACCAGGAATCAGGAACAATCAATTGAGATTAGACCACCTAACACTGGGAGAGTACGGTAAAATGACACAGAATAAGTAGGGAGAATTTAAGGAGGCTTCTATGGCAAAAGTATAGTATTGTATATACTTAACAATTAAGTTAAGTATTATACCGAAGGGATCTGTAGATTTATCAAATTTTCTATAATATTATCATGTTAAAAGAGGTACTACAGTACATAAAAGCGCAGGATGTCATGAGTAAGAATATTAGGGTATGTTTCTTTGTGTAGGCTAGAACCATGTGCACAGAAAGCTGAGCGTGCAATTTTAAAAGGGGTTTACAGTTTAAGATGTGCTATCTGTCCATGAAGGAATCAAGCCAAATTGAGAAAATTGTGGTACTACAAAAATGATGTAAAGACTGTGAATAGATAAAAAAATTTTTAACCAGTTGATGTGGAGAGAGCCTCAGTAGTTAAAATTGTGGAAATGAGTGTCTATTTTACATGTTTAGCAATGGGATCCTAAATGAGTGACTTGCTAATTGGGTTTGCGGTGACACGCAGGTGAGTCGTCCAAGTATGATTTGTCTCCATTGTTCAATAGGTGGCCAGCTCCACGTGTCTACGCGAGGGCGCACCGTTACTTATATGGGAATGTTGTATTTATGCTGTTCAAAGAAACGGAGTAATTGTGTACATGGTGGCCAGTTCTGCGGAATTCCGTATGAGCGCACCGAAATATTATTTGAGTGTTATAGCGACATGAAATGGAAGTGTAATAAGGGTATATAGACACGTAAAATTTAATAAAGGAGAACAAAAATGCTGTACGTTCAAAGCACATGACATAGAGGGCAATACACTACTGGCCATTAAAATTGCTACACCACGAAGATGACGTGCTACAGACGCGAAATTTAACCGACAGGGAGAAGATGCTGTGATATGCAAATGATTAGCTTTTCAGAGCACTCACACAAGATTGGCGCCGGTGGCGACACCTACAACGTGTTCACACGAGGAAAGTTTCCAACCGATTTCTCATACACAAACAGCAGTTGACCGGCGTTGCCTGGTGAAACGTTGTTGTGATGCCTCGTGTAAGGAGGACAAAGGCGTACCATCACGTTTCCGACTTCGATAAAGGTCGGATTGTAGCCTATCGCGATTGCGGTTTATCGTATCGCGACATTGCTGCTCGCGTTGGTCGAGATCCAATGACTGTTCGCACAATATGGAATCGGTAGGTTCAGGAGGGCAATACGGAACTCCGTGGTGGATCCCAACGGCCTCGTATCACTAACAGTCGAGATGACAGGCATCTTATCCGCACGGCTGTAACGGATCGTGCAGCCACGTCTCGATCCCTGAGTCAACAGATCGGGACGATTGCAAGACAACAACGATCTGCACGAACAGATCGACGACGTTTGCAGCAGCACGGACTATCATCTCGGAGACCATGGCTGCGGTTACCCGTGACCCTGCATCACAGACAGGAGCGCCTGCGACGGTGTACTCAACGACGAACCTGGGTGCACGAATGGCAAAACGTCATTTTTTCGGATGAATCCAAGTTCTGTTTACAGCATCATGATGGTCGCATCCGTGTTTGGCGACATCGCGGTGAATGCACATTGGAAGCGTATATTCGTCATCCCCATACTGGCGTATCACCTGAAGTGATGTTATGGGGTGCCATTGGTTACACGTCTCGGTCACCTCTTGTGCGCATTGACGCCACTTTGAACAGTGGATGTTACATTTCAGAGGTGTTACAACTCGTGGCCCTACCCTTCATTCGATCGATTCGAAACCCTACATTTCAGCAGGATAATGCACGACCGCATGTCGCAGGTCCTGTACGGGCCTTTCTGGATACAGAAAATGTTCGACAGCTGCCCTGGCCAGCACATTCTCCAGATCTCTCACCAATTGAAAAAGGTCTGGTCAATGGTGGCCGAGAAACTGGCTCGTCACAATACGCCATCACTGCTCTTGATGAACTGTGGTATCTTGTTGAAGCTGCATGGGCAGCTGTACCTGTACACGCCATCCAAGCTCTGTTTGACTCAATGCCAGTCGTATCAAGGCCTTTATTACGGCCAGAGGTGGTTGTTCTGGGTACTGATTTCGCAGGATCTATGCACCCAAATTGCGCGAAAATGTAATCACATGTCAGTTCTAGTATAATATATTTGTCCAATGAATACCCGTTTATCATCTGCATTTCTTCTTGGTGTAGCAATTTTAATGGTCAATAGTGTACATAAGGGCATGGCAGTCGTGTTGATGAGCAGTGATTATATGTAATGTACTAAAATCTTTATATTTCCAGGTACCACCAGTAAAACAAAACGTAACTTTATTAAGATGAAAAGAAGAGACTGCCAGAGAAAGGTAACAGCAGCAGATCCGAAAAAGGTGGACAGCGATACAGAAAGAAGTACTGAGTAAGACCATGAGAAAAGGTATGTGAAAGTGTGATTGAAGAAGCTATCAGTAGTTGCGGTAAACTTGCTATGTAGTTTGATTGTCCACAGGAAGCTCGCCAGAAGCATGAAATGAAGAAGAGGCCCACCTAATCATTCATTTGTGTATGTTTGTGTGTGCACACATGCACTTTATTGTTCACAGATATTCACTGCGACATCCATGACGAAACCAAGAGCAAGAGCAATGAGATACCCAACGACAGTGTAGCAGTTTGAATTGGATAGTAGTTAGACTTATATAAACATTGTACTGGCCAGTAGTTAACAAGTAGTGTAACAAATAGTTTCTTAAGTAGTTTGCAATTATTAACATTGGGTCTGGTGATGAGGATTACAATGCTACTGTTATATGGACCATTAATGAACATGTATTTTTCATAGGTCTACATCTACATGTACACACACACTCAGCAAACCACCACACGGTGCGTGGCGGAGAGTACCTCGCACCACAACTAGCATCTTCTCCCCCTGCTCCACTCCCAAACAGAACGAGGGGAAAATGACTGCCTATTTGTCTCTTATCTTTATGGTCTTTCCGCGAAATGTAAGTTGGCGGCAGTAAAATTGTACTGTAGTCAGCCTCAAATGCTGGTTCTCTAAATTTCCTCAGTAGTGATTCACGAAAAGAACGCCTCCTTTCCTCCAGAGACTCCCACCCGAGTTCCTGAAGCATTTCCGTTACACTCGCGTGATGATCAAACCTACCAGTAACAAATCTAGCAGCCCGCCTCTGAATTGCATCCATGTCCTCCCTCAATCCGACCTGATAGGGATCCCAAACGCTCGAGCAGTACTCAAGAATAGGTCGTATTAGTGTTTTATAAGCGGTCTCCTTTACAGATGAACCACATCTTCCCGAAATTCTACCAATGAACCGAAGACGACTATCCGCCTTCCCCACAACTGCCATTACATGCTTGTCGCACTTCATATCGCTCTGCTATATTACGCCCAAATATTTAATCAATGTGACTGCGTCAAGCGCTACACTACTAATGGAGTATTCAGACATTACAGGATTCTTTTTCCTATTCATCTGCATTAATTTACATTTATCTATATGTAGAGTTAGCTGCCATTCTTTGCACCAATCACAAATCCTGTCCAAGTCATCTCGCATCCTCCTACAGTCACTCAACGACGACACCTTCCCGTATACCACAGCATCATCAGCAAACAGCCGCACATTGCTATCCACCCTATCCAAAGGATCATTTGTGTAGATAGAAAACAACAGCGGACCTACCACACTTCCCTGGGCCACTCCAGATGGTACCCTCCTCCGACGAACACAAGGTATACAGATGCCGACAGATATTTAATAATTACAGTACATAGGCTGAGAAATGTTCCTTTATAATTAAGATTGACTTGTACATGAAATTTTTATCAGAATAATAATAGTAAATAAGTGAGCGTCTTAGCTTATTGCACTACTAGAACAATAATAAATGTAGAGATAAATGACCTCACTAGTGAACGCATTAAATATATATATATAAATATATATATATATATATATTTCATATCAGATATTGTATAGTATTTGTTGTATATCGGAAACTAATTGTGTGCACTAGTGGGCACAGGATGCACAAATAAAAACTTTGTGAGACACACTGGAAGCAAGGACGCGAGGTGCGGACGGTATGGACCGGCATACATTGGCAAAGAGGAGGACTATTCATCCTGCCTGAAGACCTCGGCCGGAGACAACAGACGATGGCATACCCGGTAATGCGGCCAGCGCAGCAGAGGTGGTGTTTAAACGGCCGCTAATGACTTGTCTCCACTGTTGTACTACATGATGGAGACGAGACGAACCAAGATAAAACCTGCAGCGCAACTGCTGGTAGCTGTGCGGAACTGTCAACTATGTTTACTCTTCTTCTGCGATCCTGCGCCAGACAGAGGCTGAGAAACATCATAATCTGTAGCAGTCAGTCACCTGGCATCGACTCCTGAGGAATGTCAGTTCCAGGTATAGTGTCACCAAACAGATAACCTACCTGTCCACAATTGCCGATATCCTCATCCAAAATACAATAGTTATATCGAGAGAAAGAAGCGACATGAAGAACAGAAGAGTAGGAACACAAACATAGTAAAAGAAGAAACACGAAGAACTGAAGACTAGATACAATTACACTTCTCTTAGCCGACGCAGAAGAATTCTAGGTGACGTTTAATGGTCCTACCTGACTGCACCTCCCTCATACTGTGCGGTTTCAAAACATACACCCACTTACCTGGCTGTATATTACGAGGACCCTTCCACATCGTCAATTCCGCGGGAGACTCGTAACCTGACAGGATCAACAATGGGCTGAGGGTCCAAAGACTGACTTTTAATGGCAGCATGTCCGACTCAAATAATCTTCGCGTCCTAAACTTCACAAAAAAAAAAAAACTATAGCTTCCATCCCCGCAACAAATGAAGACGGCAGTGTGTAGTGAAATCCGAATCAGTGTGTTGTGACTCTTGATAAAAAAAAAAAAGGTGCATAATGTCGTGAACACTGAACAGTTACACCCGCAAACTAACAGTTTCCGATATCTATCATTGTGTAAACATTTTGCACTTACTTTCAGGGTAGTCTTAAGAAAATATTTCTGTATTTATTCATGTAAAAGTATTGTTTGACATTCTCTTTGATAATGTTGGATGTCCTTCATTGTTTTTATATGTTTGTGTATTTTCAGAATTTTATTTGTGTATGTATTTATGTGAAATTATTCTTTGTCATTTTCTTTGTTAATGATGCTATGTGTTTATAATGTTTTTTATGTGTTAGATGTTACAACTGTGAAAAAACACATTAGTTAAAATTGGTGGTAGATCCCAACTCTTATTACAAATACTAGTTGTCACAGTAAATGTAAATGCAGTTTGACAAAGAACGCTTTAGTACATACGATTATTGAAATGTTTAAGGAGTATACACGTTAGTGAAACACTAGACGTAGTAAATCAGTTTGTGAAATGACGTTTGTTTTAAACGTAAGCCAAGAGCATAAATATGACCAAGTGAAATTACATAGGATGTTTCACAGAATTTTATATAACTGTATAATGACCAATAGATAACCTTTTGAAAAACTGACGTAACTGCTTGTTTTGCATATTAATGGCTAAATGAAGCACATGTAATTTATTGGCTGACCACCTTGAAAAGCTTAGGATACATCACTTTAATATTTCTTGCCACAACCTATGTCTTAGGGACGGATGAATGACAGAGAGCGTGGGCCTAAGTCTAAAGAGAGATGGGAACTGCCATTCTTGAAAGAGAATAAAAATTTTGTAATGTTAGTTAATTTCTTTTGATACTGTATATTCCAATTGTCACGTCTCAGAACAATGTTCCAAACATAAGGGGTAGACAGACTATAATAAACATGTAACAAGTAAATTTATGGCAGTAAACCCTTGAATGAATGCATAATGACTGTGGAAGAACATATAATGATTCCAGTGTTCCTTTGCCATCGTATTCTTTTTAGTTCACTTGTACAGACAGTTGATGGTTATATGGTTTTGTACTGGATGAGATAATACCTACCCCATCCTAGTACAAAATAGTTTGTCAGGTGGGGGTTATTTCGCACCTTACAACCACTCATCCACAGACTTTTCCATGATCTACAAACATAATTAGGTATCATGTACATCGTATATATGAATGTATAAAGGAGACTGACATTCTCATGTACACCCTGTAAATAATTGTTAACGCTTATTGCGTAAAATATGACCAAGTGTCTTTATTATCAGAATAGCATAATGAATGATTGCCTATACTAGTACAGGTTGGAACAGCAGTCGAAATTAAATGGCAGGCGGAACTCAAGCCCTGGGTGGAAGGCCCACGCAGGTGTGTCGGTCCTGCTTAAACGCAGGAAGTACCAAGGCGGACGTTGGGACACAATAGAGTCGTGACTGGCCAGTAATATATCCGGACACGAAGGATTAGACTTCGGAAACTACGAAAATCTTGGACGCAGCTGAGAGGAACGAGGAAGCGTCACCTTGGAAATCACGCAGGCTGAGTTAATTACCCAGATTTTTACTCAGAAGCGTACCATTGTATGAGTATAGGTATTTCCTCGCAAACTTTCCGCGCTGGACGACAAAAGACTAAAATATGGTTGGTCTGCGTTCGGAAGATTCTGTAGAGAGGGAGAATATTCCGTGGTTTCAGGAATATGATTCGTTTTCGGAATTACGATGGTGGGGAGCCGAGCCTTGCTGGGAAGCCAGCGGTGGAGAGACGGACTTCCGTTGTGAGCGCCCGTGTGTGACGGTCGCTCGATATCAGCATTTGTTGGTACAGACGGACTTGCTGTCTTTTCTCTCAGGAGAGTTTATAGTTAGAACAGTTAGACACTGTACTGTTGCGAACCTACACGATTCAGGACTTCACATCCAGGTTGGAAGTCGTCATTGAGTATGCATCGTTCAGTAATTGAGAGCACTTCTTCTGCCTATACTTATGTTGAGGCGTTATCTGAACTCCGTCCTTGTGGTTGGGAGTTCACGTTTTTCGTCTGTAGAACACAGAGAGGAGAAGACAGTGTTATAGTAGTCAGAGGTCCGCCTTCTGCCGTCCTGGTGTTTGAAAGAGTTTTTATTTTTGTGGCTGGAGATCTTCCATCGGCGCAGACGTTTACGAGAACCAGCACGACGACGCACCAAACGCACGTGCGTACGGTGATATCGCAAATTGCTTCGTCTTATTAGGGCTATAAAGCTAAACAGCTGTGATCACGTTAGTTTATTTCCACTGAGGTTCCACACCACCGCAGATCGTATTTGAAAGTAGTGTCTCCTAGTGTTTGGTGCGCAGATGATGTCAGTCATTTCGCGTTATTTATGTTAGATCGCGTGGCCTTGAAAAGGGGCAGAGTGGGCAATTGATCTGCAATTTTAGTTAGGAAACACAGAGAATTGTACTTGAAGGGTTGATTTAAAAAAATGATTCAAATGGCTCTGATCGCTATGGGACTCAACATCTGAGGTCATCAGTCCCCTAGAACTTAGAACTACTTAAACCTAACTAACCTAAGGACACCACACACATCCATGCCCGAGGCAGGATTCGAACCTGCGAACATAGCGGTCGCGCGGTTCCAGGCTGAAGCGCCTAGAACCGCTCGGCCACTAAGGGTTGATTTTAATCTATAATAAATATAATGACCAACATCGTTTATCATTTAGTAGTATTTTTTGCCATCCTCATTCATTTATGTTGACATTGTAATTTATACCTTAAAAAGAATCAAGAGATTCTAAGATCCGCTTCAGGGGGTAGTCAGAAAGGGCCAAATAATCATTTTAGCGTTTATTATTTTCCGTTGCGCACATTCATTTTACACCCGCCTGGAGTAGCATCTTGAAAGTGTTATAGGGCCCGTTGGTGTTCCTCGTCTATATAAACGATTTAGGAGACAATCTGAGCAGCCGTGTCAGGTTGTTTGCAGATCGTCTAGTAAAGTCGTCTAGTAAAGTCGTCAGAAGACAAACAAATTGCAAAACGATTTAAATAAGTTTTCTGTATGGTCCTAAAATTGGCAAGTAATGAAAAGTATTAGGTCATACACGTAAGTGCTAAAACGAAGCCGTGAAACTTCGGGTATATGATAAATGTCAAATTTAAAGGTCATAAAAAAAATGGTTCAAATGGCTCTGAGCACTTTCTGAGGTCATCAGTCCCCTAGAACTTAGAACTACTTAAACCTAACTAACCTAAGGACATCACACACATCCATGCCCAAGGCAGGATTCGAACCTGCGACCGTAGCGGTCGCGCGGTTCCAGACTGTAGCGCCTAGAACCGCTCGGCCACCCAGGCCGGCAAAGGTCATAAATTCAACTAAAAACCTACGAATTACAATTGTGAACAACTTAAATTGGAAAGAGTACATAGAAAATGTTGTTGGGAGGCAGGACACTTAGAAATTGTAACACATTGTACTGTTATAAAAAATATAGTGTTGAAGATATAATGAAATTTTGTGTGTAACTTGGCAACAGAATCAGAGATTGACTGTATTGTCTTATCGTAACAAGTCACTATAATGATTATTTCACCTGATAAATATTTTTTAAATACCTGGCATTCTTTGGACATAGAGCAGCAGATTAATTTATTTGAGATTAGTAGGAAGCAACATTATCATTTCCGCGCATTTTCATGACCGCGATGCAGTCATACCCCGATCGACACTAAGGGAACAAAAGATTTACTGACTTTAAAACAAAAACAACACTACACATTTAAAAAGGACTGATTCATTAAAGACAGGAAAACTATATGTTCCTCCTGCCTCAATGCTGCGTTCGATCCATCGACATGATCGTAAGTTCTGGAGATAAACTGATACAAAATGCTTAACATTCTAGTAGTGAGGAGATGGAGATACTTAAGGATAATTTGTCTAAATAATCACACTTCATATATAACACACGCTTTTTTAATGCTACGTACCTTTTTATATTACAGTTACAATAGCTGGAGCGTATTAACAAAAGCTTGGCACATAACAGGAAATACTAGAGATTCATGTCCTCTCGATGGTGCCTGCTCGTAATTAATTACACAAACATATATGTTCTCTGATTGCGAAGACAATTAGCATATTTACAGAATATTTTCCAGAAATTATAAAATACAGATTGCGAAACGTAGCAAATTCGCGTCCGCCTTTCATGAAATATAAACAGTGAAAGGTGAAGCACTAAGGGCCTCATTTGTGTTGAAGCAACAGAATTCTTTTTATATCGTTAATCTATACGTGTACATAGAGATTTACAGCCGCCGAGCAGGAGCGGCAAAGATGAAGAATACATTACAATTGTTTGATAACTTCAGGCCATCAGGCGTTTACTATTGACCCTATAATAGCGTTTGTGAGGCGAAAATTACCAGTATTACAAGATCTACTAGAATGACTGCCTACACTACGCTTGCCCGTCCTCTTTTACGATACTGCTGCGCGGTGTAGGATCCTTACCAGACAGGATAGACGGAGTACATCGAAAAAGCTCAAAGAAGAGCAGCACGTTTTGTATTATAGCGAATTACGGAGTGTCACTGAAAACAAAGGCGTTTTTCGTTGCGACGGAATATCCTCACGAAATTTCAATAACCAACTTTCTCCTCCGAATGCGAAAATATTTTGTTGACACCGACGTACGGGGGAGAAACGATCACCGTAATAAAAATAAGGGAAATCAGAGCTCGCACGGAAAGATATAGGTGTTCTTTTTTCCGCGCGCTATACGAGATAGGAATAATTGAGAATTCTGTGGTTGTTCGATGAATTCTCTGCCAGGCACTTAAATGTGATTTGCAGAGTATCCATGTAGGTGTAGACGTATAGCACAAATCAGCTTAAAGCAAACCGCTCAAAGACTCAAGTGCGTGTTTTTCATTTGAGAAATAGGGTAGCTACTCGTAAGATGGGTACATCACATAACTAACGAGGAGGTAATGAATAGGATTGGGGAGAAGAGGAGTTTGTGGCACAACTTGACTAGAAGAAGGGATCGGTTGGTAGGACATGTTCTGAGGCATCAAGGGATCACCAATTTAGTATTGGAGGGCAGCGTGGAGGGTAAAAATCGTAGAGGGAGACCAAGAGATGAATACACTAAGCAGATTCAGAGGGATGTAGGCTGCAGTACGTACTGGGAGATGAAGAAGCTTGCACTGGATAGAGCAGCATGGAGAGCTGCATCAAACCAGTCTCAGGACTGAAGACCACAACAACAACAACAACAACAACAACAACTCGTAAGATGATGATAGTATGTTCAGGAATTCAGTTACAAACTCCAGATTATCTAAGAGTGACGCTGGACACATCTCTTACTTTCAAGAGGCTCTGCGCGAATCACAAGGTAAAAGTTTCCACCAGGAACAATCTGTTGAGAAAACTGGCCGCATCACAGTGAAACCGAGCGAACCTCTGCGCTTCCACTAGCTTACCATGCAGCAGAGTGCGCTTGTCCTGTTTGGTATAATTCGTCATCTGCCAGACACACAAACGTAGCTTTGGACGACACCTGGACAGTTATAACTGGTTTGTTGGATTTACCACCTTGCAGGAATAGCACCATTCCCCTTACGAAGAGAAATTACGGCGAATAAGGAACGAAAGATAGTGTAACAAGAACAAACCCATCCCCTTTATGGGCACAACCTGATTCGCAGCAACTGAAGTCAATCAAGAGTTTCCTTAGAACATCAAAGGTATTTACTACCGCTGCTGAAAATGCCAGAGTGCAACTGTGGAGGGATAAGACTTCCCTTCCTTGCGGTTGGAAAAGAGTTTCTGGAGCTCTGCCTCCAGCACACGACAAGGAACAGATGATCTGGAAACCTGGGGATACGCTGAGGTGAGGAGAGCGTAGGTGAAGGTTTAGTCTGGCAACATGGGGCTACAGCACAGAAAGCAGTATTAAGTGTGACTGTGGAGACGTTCAGAATGTCCAGCACTTGCTCCACTGTCGACTGTACTGCAGACGACCTCCATCGAGCGACAGAAAATGGACTGGAAGAGGCCAAATTTTGGCCGAGGACTGCATGACATGTTAACTGTGCACCTATGTATGTTTCTGACACGAGAATAAATAAATAAATTTTAATGGAACAGTAGACTTATTGGACTCTTCATTTGTGTGGCCGCGTTGTCAGTAGTAGATTAACAATTCTTGAGGGTATTTTTGTTCTGTCGTTGCAACTACAAAATTGCGTGTTCTTTTTTTTTTTCATCAGACACATTTCGCTTTATTAAGGTAAAGCATCGTCAGTGGTGTCAAATTAAGTTATATACATTTTGATTTGCTTTCACACAGAAAAACAGTTCGTTAAAAATATGTTGGTTTCTACTTACGGTGATTTTCGCTGGATTTTTGGAACCTGCTCAGTATCATTGGTAAAGAAATTTACCAGCAACATACAAACAAGAGACAGTGTATAAAACAAGATACAGGAACATACATTTACATATACTTTCATAATAGCAAAAACTTACTTGTGTTTTGTTGTGTCTAGACAAGACAGCCTAGACACAATGAGAGGAAGCCGAAAGGCACTCGCTTAAACTCACGCAGGCTGGCGTGAGGTCTGAAACAGGATACGTAATGAATGCTATAAAGAAAAGTACGTAGCTTCTGGAATACTTAACTTTAATCCATAATTGTAGAACATCGCTCTTGATGATACATGCTTCGTATAATAAATATCAATAGATTACGGCGCCTTGCTAGGTCGTAGCAATTGTAGCTGAAGGCTACAATTGCTCGGCAAATGAGAGCGTATTTGTCAGTGTGGCGTCGCTAGCAAAGTCGGCTGTACAACTGGGGCGAGTGCCAGGACGTCTCTCTAGACCTGCCGTGTGGTGGCGCTCGGTCTGCTATCACTGACAGTGGCGACACGCGGGTCCGGCGTATACTAAGGGACCGCGGCCGATTTAAAGGCTACCACCTAGCAAGTGTGGTGTCTGGCGGTGACACCACATGTTTACCTCTTGAGAGACTGGCAGTCGCATTAAGATTTCAGACCATTGTGCAAACATTCCAGTGGTTGGCCTATACGAAAAGAATTGCAGCAGATTCATTAAACATCGACAATAGCGGGAAACACTTCTACTAATTTAAGAAGAAAGACGCAGAATCTTTTACAAAATGAATGCGAAGAAATATACGTCGGAAGGATGCGGACGCGAACATTTTCGTTACAGCTCACGACTCTATGAACTACACTGTGACTTCGACATGGCAACCGGGTCCCCGTAAGTCGTATACCTTGCGAAAGGATTGTAACTACAACGGTCATTATTCGGTATTTAAGTGTGACAGATGAGACCAGAACGACGAGCTTTTGATACATCGTTCTGCCGTATCATAGCACACCAGTTATACGTTTACCGACTGATATGTAGTAATGGAAAAACTGGTAGAAGCCGACCTTGGTGAAGATCGGTTTGGATTTCGTAGAAATGTTGAAACACGTGAGGCAATACTGACCTTACGACTTATCTTAGAAGAAAGATTAAGGAAAGGCAAAGCTACGTCTCTAGCATTTGTAGACTTGGAGAAAGCTTTTGACAATGTTGACTGGAATACTCTCTTTCAAATTCTGAAGGTGGCAGGGATAAAATACAGGGAGCGAAAGGCTATTTACAATTCGTACAGAAACCAGATGGCACTTACAAGAGTCGAGGGACATGAGAGGGAAGCAGTGGTTGGGAAGGGAGTGAGACAGGGTTGTAGCCTCTCGCCGATGTTATTCAATCTGTATATTGAGCACACAGTAAAGGAAACAAAAGAAAAATTCGGAGTAGGAATTAAAATCCATGGAGAAGAAATAAAACTGAGGTTCGCCGACTACATTGTAATCCTGTCAGAGACAGCAAAGGACTTGGAAGAGCAGTTGAACGGAATGGACTGTGTCTTGAAAGGAGGATATAAGATGAATATCGGCCGGTCGGTGTGGCCGTGCGGTTAAAGGCGCTTCAGTCTGGAACCGCGTGACCGCTACGGTCGCAGGTTCGAATCCTGCCTCGGGCATGGATGTGTGTGATGTCCTTAGGTTAGTTAGGTTTAATTAGTTCTAAGTGCTAGGCGACTGATGACCTCAGAAGTTAAGTAGCATAGTGCTCAGAGCCATTTGAACCCTTTTTTAAGATGAATATCAACAAAAGCAAAACGAGGATAATGGAATGTGTTGTGGCGTAACAAGACAGCCACGCCCCTCGGAGGTAGCCGAAAGGCACGCGTTAAGCTCACGCAGATTGGCGTGAGGTCTGGAACAGGACAATGTCTTGAGAATTGCAATAAAGTACGAAAATCGTGTAATACTTAACTTTAATCCATAATCTGTGTACATCGCTCTTGTACAGATATACTCTCCATTTTACTATACACTGGTAATGGCGCCTTGCTAGGTCGTAGCCAATGACTTAGCTGAAGGCTATGCTAACTATCGTCTCGGCAAATGAGAGCGTATTTTGTCAGTGAACCATCGCTAGCAAAGTCGGCTGTACAACTGGGGCGAGTGCTAGGAAGTCTCTCTAGACCTGCCGTGTGGCGGCGCTCGGTCTGCTATCACTGACAGTGGCGACACGCGGGTCCGGCGTATACTAGCGGACCGCGGCCGATTTAAAGGCTACCACCTAGCAAGTGTGGTGTCTGGCGGTGACACCACAGAATGTAGTCGAATTAAGTTGGGTGATGCTGAGGGAATTAGATTAGGAAATGAGACACTTAAAGTAGTAAAGGAGTTTTGCTATTTGGGGAGAAAAATAACATGATGGACGAAGTAGAGAGGATATAAAATGTAGACTGGTAGCGGCAAGAAAAGCGGTTCTGAAGAAGAGAAATTTGTTAACATTGAGTATAGAGTTAAGTGTCAGGAAGTCGTTTCTGAAACTATTTGTATGGAGTGTAGCCATGTATGGAAGTGAAACATGGACGATAAATAGTTTAGACAAGAAGAGAATAGAAGCTTTCGAAATGTGGTGCTACAGAAGAATGCTGGAGATTAGAGGAGTAGATCACATGACTAATGAGGAGGTATTGAATAGAATTGGGGAGAAGAGGATTTTGTGGCACAACTTGACAAGAAGAAGGGATCGGTTGGTAGGACATGTTCTGAGGCATCAGGGGATCACAAATTTAGCATTGGAGGGCAGCGTGGAGGGTAAAAATCGTAGAGGGAGACCAAGAGATGAATACACTAAGCAGATTCAGAAGGATGTAGGCTGCAGTAGGTACTGGGAGATGAAGAAGCCTGCACAGGATAGAGTAGCATGGAGAGCTGCATCAAACCAGTGTCAGGTCTCAAGACCACAACAACAACAACAACAACATGTAGTAACAAACGCCGCGTTTTCGAGAGATCGCCAACGTGCTGCTGCTTTGAAACAGATGATATCCACACCACACATTCTAATAAAAAGAAAAAAAAACACCATATACGTCGTTCAATTTCACGCAATATGGCGACTCCTAAATTCTGTTTGTGACGTGAAACAGATGGCGCACGTCATTGGCTTCCTTCATCTCCAGGAGGCAAACATCTGACACGTGAGACAGCGTAGTGGAACGCGGAATTTCACGCTGTGACGTCACCAACTGCTCGCTGACGCGCGCCTTTCGAGTCCCGTGGGAGGATGGCTTAAGCCGGTGTGGACTCTCGCCACGGCTAGAGAGTGAACTTGCCCAAGGGACACACTTCCATTTTCATCGGCTCCGACACATATTTTTTTATACGTGCCCGTACGACCTTTAAGTGGATGAAACACTCCCTGAAAAAAAAACGGAGATAAATTTTCTAAGACGGTAACAGAATATAAAACTTCTAATATACGTCCTATGGTATTTAATTTATGTTACAATGGTGCATCCTGATTTGTCGAAAAAGCGATTTTTTTCGAAATGCTCTTCCCAGCCCCACTATGTTGTTTTTCATTTGGAGATTTGACTAATAGTTATATAGCGTCGTTAATTCCAAATGCGATCATATATCATAAAGTGGTATTGCAATTATTCGATGAGGTTTCTGCGCAGAATAAAAGTGCAGTGCGCATTTTTTTTTTTTTTTTTTTTTTTTGACCGAAACTATTCGGCGCTTCCTCATTACTGCGCAGATTATCAATACTGTCACAACAATAATGTAGAAACAATTTCACACATAATACAATTAAATCTGAAAAGGTTACAATTTAAAAACAGAAAATTACATTAAATGTAAGAAGAAAACACAAATGCCACACACATGAAATTAAAAGAAAAAAATATATAGTACAATATATATAAAATATAGATTTAGAATACATTTTCCAGGGCAATACTTAGTAAACAACGTAACATGACAGTTGGCATTGAAGGGGACACGCTCTGGGCGCGCGTACAGCGATATGTCTAGCATATTTATACTGACAAATGCGTCTCTGGAAAACCACTTCATCATATACGAGTATGACTGAATTTTGTGTTAACGATGCTGTACTTCTGCTAATAGACAAATGTCGAAATGAAAATAAAATACTGGAGGGGAGGGGATTTCTGAAAAAAAAAAACTTTTTCGACAGATCGGAGTGCAGCATTGTAACGTACTTTAAAAAACGTACAACTTTTATCTGAAGGTTTTTTTATATCCGTTACCATTTGAACGATATTTATTCAGAAATATTAAACTCAATTATTTCAAGGCGGTATTTCATCGTCTTAGCGGCCGTATGGACATGTATAAGAAAATGTGTGCCTCTTATTTTGTTCTTCACCACAGCGTATTCCATTCCGATCTAACTCGCAGTGTGTTCCTTGTGTAGGTTTACTTGTCAGAGCGGGACTTTGCCAGTGGCTGCGAAAGTTCCCAGGTGACAGAAGACAAGAAACGTTGCAAACTGCATCAGCATCTTGAAATACTGCATCTGCATGCACTTCTGAAATGGAAGTATCTGGACTAATCTGAAGTATTGGGAATATTGCTGCGTAGTAGCAAGGGCAAGAATATTTAAAATACAAGGTGTATCTAAAAGAATCATCCAATTTAAAAAAAAATTACAGTAAAACTTCGTTAACACGAATCCGAAGGGACCGAAAAATCAGGAGTTTGTGTTAAAAAAATTCGTGTTACGTGAAAAACACAGATTTTAATAAGTATACATGTACAGCAGTACACTAATGTGTTGTAATACACTACACTATCAATCACGTTATTGTCGACTTTTAACACTATAAAGTGATTGTAAAATCCAAATACTCACAAATTATGTACGTTACTTTCTTGGAAAAAATTCGGTCGTGGTTCGCTGACGTTCATGGGAACGATAATATTTTCTAATTTCACAACCAATTGTAATGATAGCGTCCGTAAACCCAGCAGTGGCGTCAGATGTTGAAGCGAACCGTTCTAAACAGTCCAAGGCTGTAAACATGTCCTGACGGGTAGGTGGAATGGTATCTGTATTCTGTTCCTTTCCACTTTCTTCTGATGGCCCTTCTTGCACCTCGTTCACAGCTTTTGGCACATCCGATTCCACAGAAGCACATACGGAAACATCGTCGTCTACACTTTCTTCGAAACGAATCCCAGGGTTCGCAACGTCCTGCAGAACTGTCCATTCATCAGGTGAAGCGGCATCTTCTAACTCGTGGACATCTTCAGTGCTGTTATGTCTCCAAGCTCTGTTAAAGCTCTTCCCTATACGATGCGGCGATACTGAGTTCCAGGCTGCTGCGATGGCTTTTATTGCGTCAAGCAGATTCCAATTTGGGGTTGAGAGAGATTATGCCTTGGTCCAAATGCTGAAGGCGGCTTGTGGCGTTGGGTGGAAAAAACTGTCCAATGTAAGAAGAACATGTCTATTTTGAGCAACCATTCGACTGTTGAAACGAAGAAGCCACTTGCGAAATGATGTGCCATCGATCCAAGCTTTCTTGTGGTGAGAGTAGATGCAAGGTAAAGTGTCCATATTTATGTTTTTAAAACAACGTGGTTTCTCGGACTTACCGATAACCCAGGGACGAAACTTCTCACTGCCTTCAGCACTACAGCACAGTACAACAGTCACACGTTGCTTGCTTCGTGCCCCACCGTGACACTTACCACCTTTTATCCCCAGGGTGTGATTTGGAAAAAGATTGTAGAAAAATCCAGTTTCATCCATGTTAAACACATCACACGAGGCATACTTTTCCCTCACTCGGTTGAATTCATGCAACCAGCTGTTCGCATTTTCTTCATCAACTTTATTTGCTTCACCACAAATTTGTACGGATGAAATTGAATTTCTCTTTTAGAACCGATAAAACCAACCAGTCTTCGATGCCCATATCTTTAGCAATATCATTGCTTTTGACTGAACCACACGGCCAGTTAAAGGTATGTTAGATGCACGCATATGATTTAACCTTTCTAGCAGTAACGTCTCGATGTCTCCATACTTGGCGGTACAAAGTCGTTTAGATTTGTTTCCATTTTTTCTCGATTCTTAATAATCGTAGATAAAGTAGATTTAGGTATTCCAAATTGCTCTGCAATTGCTGTTTTCTTGGTACCACGGTCCACTTCATTTAGAATATTAAGCTTTAACTGTACATTTAGAGCTGTCTGTTTCCTCTTTGCCATTTTCGCGTGCTACGGTACCGGTTGTAACTGTAGTTTTTATTCAGTATTCCAACTCGATACGGCTACGACTAACACCTGTCAAATCTGGCACTGAGTACATTCCTAAATGCTGCTGCACACATTATTGAATGTCTTACAATGTACAGCAAACGCTGATTGTTGAGCAGATAATCGAAGCTACCGACCTACAATACGTTAAAAACGAGTCAACAATAAGTATAATTAGCTTTGTAGCTGCATTTCCTACATTCATTTCAGGAAAAAAAATTTACGCTTTAGAATACTCTAAGGTCGGAAGTTTGTGTTACAGTGAAATTTAAGTACGCTAGGAACTGAAACAGAGTTCGTAATTCACCTTTACCGAAATTCGTGTTAACCGATAAAACATACCATAAGAACTAATGTATTCCTGGCGGGACCAATATTTTTTTCGCGTTAACCGCGCTAACGAGATGATACTGTATAACTATATTATTGTTTGAGATATATGCATGAACAAGGTACTGTCGGAAAGAGCGGAGTCTCGAGTTTTATATGGTTCCCGCTAGGTAGCAGCAGTGTGTGTACACTTCAGTTCTCGTACAAATACTGCCGGAATAACTGAAAGTGCTTTGTGTTCTACGTTTTGCGCAGTGCGAGTCAGTAATAACTGTTCAGCGTGACTTTCCTACAAAGTACGTGTGGATCTTCCTGCAGCTCAGAGCATTAGTCGATGGCTCGAACAATTCCGTGAAACAGGTTGTTTGTGTGAAGGCAAATCGCTGGGCCGTCCCCGAGTGTCTGACACAGACGTCGAATGCATCCGCCGTAGTTTCATAATGAGTCCGCAGAAATCCGTTCGCCGTGCAACTCGAAAGCTCAGCATGTTTTTGATGTCCGTTTGGCGTCTGTTGCGTCGACGTTTACCGTACAAAATTCAGCTACTGCAAGCTCTTGGTGAAGGTGACAAACAACAACAACGTGTGGAGTTCTGTAATTTCGTTCTTGGCAAGATGGAGGATGACAGTTTTCTTCCACACACAGTGTTTGGTGACGAGGTAACATTCCAATTAAATGGAAAGGTGAACCGTCGTAATGTGAGAATATCGACCGGCCGCTGTGGCCGAGTGGTTCTAGGCACTTCAGTCCGGAACCGCGTTGCTGCTACAGTCGCAGGTTCGAATCCTGCCTCGGGCATGGATGTGTGTGATGTCCTTAGGTTAGTTAGGTTTAAGTAGTTCTAAGTCTAGGGGACTGATGATCTCAGATATTAACTCCCATAGTGCTTAGAGCGATTTTAAGAATATGGGGTACGTAACAACCACATGGAGTTGTACAATATGAGAGGGAAATTCTCGCTTCCCACGCCCGGGTTCCCGGGTTCGATTCCCGGCGGGGTCAGGGATTTTCTCTGCCTCGTGATGGCTGGGTGTTGTGTGATGTCCTTAGGTTAGTTAGGTTTCAGTAGTTCTAAGTTCTAGGGGACTGATGACCATAGATGTTAAATCCCATAGTGCTCAGAGCCATTTGAACCATTTTGAGAGGGAACCTCCAAAATTTAATGTGTTTCGTGCAGTTTTATGGGAAAAGGTGTATGGTCCATTTTTCTGTACCGAAAACACTGCTACAGGAAGCACATATCTCCACATGCTTGATAACTTTCTTTTCCCATAGTTGGAGACTGTTTCGAACGACTTCATTTATGAACAGGATGGGGCACCACCACTGCCATCTTGAAGTGCGGGAATTTTTAAATCGAAGGATTAGCGGACGATGGATCGGTCACACTGGACCGAATGATTCAGCCTTACGTTACTGGCCTCCATGGTCACCGGACCTGACTGTATGTGATTATTTCTTGTCGGGGTTTGTAAAAGACTCAGTTTATGTGGCTCCATTACCAACAACAATGAATGAACTGAGACATCGCACAACAGCAGCTGTGGAAGAGAAGCTGTAACTCTTATTGTTAGACATGCTCGCTACAGTGTGGGAACAAACTGAATACGGAACTGACTTAAGCCGTGCACCTCAAGGGGAGCATATTGAGCACCAATGAAAAGGTATGAATAAAAGTTTTTGACTTTTCCGTTCATCAAACAATAAAATTCATTTTATATATTTACTAATTTCAGAAATATAGACGTGCCAGATCGGAGGATTCTTTTCGATACACCCTGTAGTAGTGAGCCCTGGCATTCTCAGGAAGGAATGTGTGGTCTTAATGTAGTTTATCAAATGCATTTTTTGTAACTTTTTTTATGTCTGGATCGCAAATTTCAGTATGCAATTATAGCACGATGACTAGTTTCGGTTGTTTTTTGCAACAATGTTCAGGTCGCGCAGATCGTAAAAAATTGGAGAAAAAAATTATGATTAGCGGTAGTCATGCAATGAAATACATTCGTGTTGTGGGCCAACAAGACTATGTCAGCACGTAGCTAAAAACTTTTTCACGAGCGAGCCAGGTTGTAAACCATTATCTCGCAAGATGGCGGTGATAAAGAAGGAGAATTGCCAGTTGCATTAGTAGAAGTTGGATTACCTGCTGGTGAATTTGCGACTGTACTGTAGGTATTGTACGCCCCTCGTGGCCTCGCGGTAGCGTTATCGCTTCCCGAGCACGGGGTCCTGGTTTCGATTCCCGACGGGGTCAGGAATTTTTCCTGCCTCGAGTTGACTGGGTGTTGTTGTGTCGTCTTCATCATCATCATTCATTCCCATTGCGGTCGGAGGAAGGCAACGGCAAACCACCTCCATTAGGACCTTGCCTAGTAAGGCGGTGCGGGTCTCCCGCATCGTTCCCCTACGCTCTGTAAAGAAGCATGGGACTTCATTTCCAGTTTTTCACTGTAGGTATTGTAGGTGCACAAGAGTACAAGAAGTTACTTTTGACGTGACCTGCCTGGTAGGATGGACCTCTCGAATTTTACTTTTAATCTTCATCCTGTGCGCATTTTACACTGAAGAGCCAAACAAACTGGTACAACTGCCTAATATCGTGTAGGGCCCCCGCGGGCACGGAGAAAAACCGCAACACGACATGGCATGTTTAATATTTTTGTGGGATCAAAAATTTAAAAACCTCTCTCACACCGGCCTGATTTAGCTTCACTGATCAGGATAGTAAAAAACATGCGTATATTAAGGGAATTTTCATTCACAAAGCAGGCTTATCACATTCACACAGTTCAATACTGTTCTATCCTGATTAAATTGAGCTTAACTTAAATTCCATAAGGCAGTGAAGCAATTTCGAAGTCTCGGTGCGACGAAAATTGTCAGTCGATCTCCTGAAAACATTTGTAATAATTATTAACTTTCGGTGATCACATGGGGAAGGCCGGAGATCTGCTGGTAAGACCGTGTTAGCCCATTTATTGGAAGTAATAAACTGGATATCTTGAGCGTACAAAACGGCAGGTTCGTCCAGTGTAAATCAGACGTTCCCCACTGATCCCGTGCAACACAGCATAGTAAGCAGACACTGTCAATAGTAATCAGTTAAATAATACGCGAACACACTTACTTTAGTTTAGTTCATGTATTAAATTCCTTATACAGAATCTCATCAAGATGGCGACTAGCTCAACAATACATACATATAAATCTTCTTTCTTTCACGGCTAATCGGCAAGAGCTCAATCCTTTTCATAAGAGAAAACATAGATAGCAGAGAAGCTATTCCATGGACTAAATGCACGCTCCAAGGAATAATAGGGCTTGAAACTACTTTGCATTGATAATCATCGTATATTGATGTTTAGGAATCGGTAAGATAAGAAGAGATATTTCGAGATATGTACTGAGTTACATAATTTATAAAATTTCTGAAAATATCGCGGAGAGACCGCTGCAAGAGACATTACACATGGACCCGAGTAATGTCTGAACTAGTGATGGACCTGATACGGTCAATCGAACAGGGCTGTTCATAGATCCGTACGCGTACGAGGGGGTGGAGATCTCTTCTGAACAGCAAGTTGCAAGGCAGCCCGGATATGTTCAATAATGTTGATGCCTGAGGAGTCTGGTGGCCGGCGATTTTAAGTCGGAAGAGTGTTTCTGGAGCCAGTCTGTAGCTATTCTGGAAATGTTAGGTGGAATTGCCCAAGTCAGTCGGAATGCAGAATGGACGTGAATGGATGCAGGTGATCGGACAGGGTGCTTACGTATTTGTCACCTGTCACAGTTGTATCTAGACGTATCAGGGCTCACATACCACTGCAACTGCACACGCCCCTCACAGTTACAGAACCTCCACTAACTTGAAGAGTCCCCTGCTGACATGCAGGGTCCGTGAATGGCTCTGAGAACTATGCGACTTAACTTCTGAGGTCATCAGTCGCCTACAACTTAGAACTAATTAAACCTAACTAACCTAAGGAAATCACACACATCCATGGCCGAGGCAGGATTCGAACATGCGACCGTAGCGGTCGCTCGGCTCCAAACTGTAACGCCAAGAGCCGCACGGCCACTCCGGCCGGCCACGGTCTACATCTACATCTACATCCATACTCCGCAAGCCACCTGACGATGTGTGGCGGAGGGTACCTTGAGTACCTCTATCGGTTCTCTCTTCTATTCCAGTCTCGTATTGTTCGTGGAAAAAAGGATTGTCGGTATGCCTCTGTGTGGATTCGAATCTCTCTGATTTTATCCTCATGGTCTCTTCGCGAGACATACGTAGGACGGAGCAATATACTGCTTGACTCCTCAGTGAAGGTATGTTCTCGAAACTTCAACGAAAGTCAGTACCGAGCTACTGACCGTCTCTCCTGCAGAGTCTTCCACTGGAGTTTATCCATCATCTCCGTAACGCTTTCGCGATTACTAAATGATCCTGCAACGAAGCGCGCTGCTCTCCGTTGGATCTTCTCTATCTCTTCTATCAACCCTATCTGGTACGGATCCCACACTGCTGAGGAGTATTCAAGCAGTGGGCGAACAAGCGTACTGTAACCTACTTCCTTTTTTTCGGATTGAATTTCCTTAGGATTCTTCCAATGACTCTCAGTCTGGCATCTGCTTTACCGACGATCAACTTTATATGATCATTCCATTTTAAATGACTCCTAATGCGTACTCCCTGATAATTTATGGAATTAAGTACTTCCAGTTGCTGACCTGCTACATTGTAGCTAAATGATAAGGGATCTATGTATTCGCAGCACATTACACTTTCTACATTGAGATTCAATAGCCATTCCCTGCACCGTGCGTCAATTCGCTGCAGATCCTCCTGCATTTCAGTACAATTTTCCATTGTTACAACCTCTCGATATACCACAGCATAATCCGCAAAAAGCCTCAGTGAACTTCCGATGTCATCCACAAGGTCATTTATGTATATTGTGAATAGCAACGGTCCTACGACACTCACGGTATACTCATGAAATGGTCGTACGGAAAGATCCTCACTTCATCGCTTCTTCGGAGATGCTGTGTCGCGTAGCTCGTGCGCCGACTGCAACACCACGTTCCAACTCACTTAAATCTTGATAACCTGCCATTGCAGCAGCAGTAACGCGCTAGACACTTGTAGTCTTATATGGGGTGAAAAGTATTTAAACCGACAAACTCTGGGAGCTTGTAGGGGACATCAAAACAAATATTTTCCTCTAATGTCATTTTTTCCTATGAGGATTATTTGAACCGGTGGAGGCCGTATTACGCTCTTCAGTTGTGGGCAACTCCTGTCCACCAGTGTAGTAGTGCATTGTCTCTGTTTACTAATGCAGCGACACACCTGGAGTGAGTACACTGATATGGTTGGTGCGTACTACGTAGCGCACCACAACGGACGAACTGCACAGCGGGTTTATCAACAGCAATATCCTAATCGCCGTATCCCGCATCATACGACCTTTGCAGCTGTGTACCAACGTCTGCGTGAGACCGGGTCATTTAGCAGATTACCTGGACAGGGACGCCGTCGCACGGTAAGAACGCTAGAATTTTAGGAAGCTGTCTTGCAGCATGTGGAGCGGGATCCTTCAATCAAGTGCGGTTCTTCGTTAATGTGTGGGTCGGTGTTGTTGGGGATTGTTTAATTGGGCCGTATGTGCTACCTAGGCCATTAAATGGCAGGCACTATTACAGTTTTCTCGCCAGAGCATTGCCAGAATTGCTGGAAGACGTCCCGCTCCCTACAAGACAACGCATGTGGTTCCAACATGACGGGCCGCCGGCACATTTCAGTCTTCGTGTGCGTCGATTCCTGGACCGACGGTTCCCAGAAACGTGGATTGGCAGAGGTGGTCCTGTACCGTGGCCTGCTCAATCCCCAGATATGTCCCCTCTGGACTTTTTTTGTGTGGGGAGAGATGCGCAACCCTGTTTACGCAACTCCTGTTGCATCAGAAGAGGGTCTGGTTGCCCGGATAGTAGCAGCAGGAGCAAGAACAATTCAGGATACTGCTGGGGTTTTTGCCCGTATCAGACAGAACATGATCCGATGGTGTAACCTTTGTTTACGTGTCAATGGAGGCATTTTTGAAAATCTAATGTAACTGAAATTGGGTTGTGTTAATGTGTTGTCTCTTGGTCATAAAAAAATGGAAAAATGTTTGTTGGTTTAATTAATTTGCGACCAGAGAAATCTTCCTCTACCGGTTCAGATACTCCGCATAGGAAAAAATGACATTAGGGAAAAATATTTGTTTTGATGTCCCCTACAAGCTCCCAGAGATTGTCGGTTTAAATACTTTTCACCCTGTATAGTCGTTGCCGACCGCAGCGCCGTATTCTCCTGTCTACATGTCTCTGTATTTGATACGCATGGCTATACCAGTTTCTCTGGCGCTTGAGCACAGTTACACCACACTTCTGAGATAGATTGTAGAGCTGTCGGGAACTACCAGCGAGTGCTTCCTGTGGCGGCGCACGAAGCGTTGTTGGATACCCGCACCATTGAGAACTAGCGCTACCGATATGATCCCGTGTGCAAACGACAGCCAAAGGCGTGGCGTTAATCGTATTCCCCGCCTTCCGAGATTAATGTTATGTCGATCGTCTTTTGCTGTCGCTAGTAACTTGATCCATCGCGAATTTCTACCCGAGGTAGGCGGTGTAGGCGATGAACATCATGCCACTGCATGCGAGCAAATCCACGAGAAGTTTTCGCTGACATCTTCCAACAGTGTTTCCACTGTTAGACGTGTGTTGCAGCTAATGGTGATTACTTCGAACGCTACTAAAGGTATTTTGTTTTTGTAGCTCTTCCGTCCCTTATTTTCTAAAAATAAATGGTTCAAATGCCCCTGAGCACTATGGGACTTAGCTGCTGAGGTCATCAGTCCCCTAGAACTTAGAACTACTTAAACCTAACTAACCCAAGGACATCATACACATCCATGCCCGAGGCAGCATTCGAACCTGGGACCGTAGCGGTCGCGGGGTTCCAGACTGGAGCGCCTAGAACCGCCCGGCTACTTATTTTCTCAGACTGTGACCTGAAATTGTCAGATACCACCTGCGTGGGACATCTGGAAGTCACCTTATGGTGCCGGCCGGGGTGGCCGAGCGGTTCTAGGCGCTTCAGTCTGGAACCGCGCGACCGCTGCCGTCGCAGGTTCGAATCCTGCCTCGGGCATGGATATGTGTGATGTCCTTATGTTAGTTAGGTTTAAGTAGTTCTAAGTTCTAGGGGACTGATGACCTCAGCAGTTAAGTCCCATAGTGCTCAGAGCCATTTGAACCATCACCTTAAGGTATGACGTAACAGAATCAGCACAATGATGACGTAAAAGACAACAGTAAATAGACAAATAATTATCACTTATTACAACAAAAGAAATCCACTTCAGGAACTCTAAATATCAAAATGGACATACGCCATTTTTCTTACCTGAAGTCACAATTTTTTGAGCCTGCGAGAGTGGAAGCTGTCATCCAGGCTGAGGGTGGGCCAACACGATACTGAATTCCAGCATTACCGACGGAGGGCGCCACGAACTTGTAAGTCATTTTCAGTCAGGTGTCCGGATACTTTTGGTCGCATGGTGTATTTCTCATCCTCACGATGCCAGAAACTCTTTCCTTATACCAAACTTAAAAATGTCTTGCAATCCATGTTTCGCGTGTAGCAACGTCGCCAAAATCGACAATATGAAAACAAACTGATTTGAATTCCACCGACCGCCGTCCGAAGTCTGCAAGTTCTGCTGCTGAGACAGGTTGCACTAAGACCGAGCAAGTCACAGACAGTGCTAACTTGGAAAGATCGGCCGCCCACGGCCGACGTCGGACATCGGCAGAACTTCACGTTTGTCTGCCACACACCAGCAGGCTGCGGAGTAAATGGCTGCGGTCGCAGTCACACCGGCGGCGGTGAATCCGGCCGACGACCGACATCGGCCGAACACGGGCGATCTTTTCAAGTCAGTACGCCCAGCACCTCATTGCCCGGGTGTACAGACCGTGGACGTGGTCGGCGGAATCCAGTCCGTTTCTTTTGTTGGTCATATGAGCCGATATGATACGAAACACGGACTGTGAGGTACCGATTAGTTTAGTCTAAGCAGGAGTTTACGGCATCCCGAGGATGAAAGATATTGTAGTCAGGATATACCAGGCGTACCGGTATGAAATGAGCGTTTTTGTGTGAAAATGAAACACTAATTTTGAATTTAAAAGTAAAAACATTTTATTCAAAGTACTTACCATTGCTTTCTATACATTTTGAGCACCTTTCTGGCAATTTGTGGACACCACGCCAACAGAAATGTTCGTCTTTTGAAGCAAACCAATCAGACACCCAATTTTCGACTTCTTCGTAGGAATCGAAGTGTTCCTCAGCCAATGTGTGTCCCATTGATGAAAACAAATGGTAGTCAGAAGGGGCCAAGTCTGGTGAATACGGCGTTTGGCGTAGCAGCTCCCAGCCAAGTGTTTTGATTGTATTCTGAATCAGTTTTGCTTTGTGTGCAGGTGCATTGTTGTGTAAAAAAACTACTTTGCCATGTCTTCTGGCCCATTCTGGTCTTTTTTCGATCAATGCATAGTTGATCATTTGTTGTTTGTAGCGTTTAGTATTCACAGTTTCACCGGGTTTTAGAAGCTCGTGATACACCACACCTTTCTGATCCCACCAAACACAGAGCACTGTCTTCTTGCCGAATCGATCTGGTTTTGCAGTCGATGTTGATGGTTGTCCCGGATTAACCCGTGATTTTTCCCATTTAGGATTGTTAAAATAAATCCATTTTTCATCGCCAGTAACAATTCGATGGAAAATTGATTGTCTTTCATGTCTTTGAAGCAAAATTTGACAAACCGTTTTTCGGTTTTCCATATTTCATTCAATTCATGTGGCTTTGAATTTAAGAGTGTCTTATTTTAAACTTTATGTTTGTCTTTCACAGGTATGCTGAATGACATTCGTTGAAGGTTAATTCACGGATGAGTCCACCGACTTCAAATAAATTCAGCAAATCAGAGTGCATATAATCTAACTTTTCTAAGTCAGCACGAATCATCTCGAGTTTGTAACACAACGTTTCTCCCTGCATCTGATATATTCTTAAAACTTGACAGGTAATTACAGAAACTGAGGGCAGACCGTACAGTAAACGCCACGTTGTTTTTTCTTCTTTCATGCATTCGGCGTGCTTAAATACCAAAACCGCACTGCAGCACTCGTCACCAAGCACACAGGCGCCGTGGTATTCGTTAGGACTGTTGATGTTTTTAAAAATGCCTGGCGTCCGATGTATCGATACTTGAAAAATATGATTATCAGCTCTAGATATGAAACTTTCTGGCAGATTAAAACTGTGTGCCGGACCGAGACTCGAACTCGGGACCTTTGCCAGGTTCGCAGGAGAGCTTCTGTAAAGTTCGGAAGGTAGGAGACGAGGTACTGGTAGAAGTAAAGCTGTGAGGACGGGGCGTGAGTCGTGCTTGGGTAGCTCAGATGGTAGAGCACTTGCCCGCGAAAGGCAAAGGTCCCGAGTTCGAGTCTCGGTCCGGCACACGCTTTTAATCTGCCAGGTAGTTTCATATCAGCGAACACTCCGCTGCAGAGTGAAAATATCATTCAGCTCTAGATATATCGAAAAAAGGGTCCGATATATCAACGGAAAAAGTATTGACATATCTGCCAATAAAAATATCGGCTGTACATTGTATTTATATTGCCGGTTTTAGAGCTGTATATTCAAGTATTGATTTTATTATCAGATATTCTGTACATCAGCAAGCTAGCAGTCTGCCTGTCCCCCTTACAGCAAGAAGTGAAAGGAAAACGATGCACGTTCAAGCTTGGTGACAACCGCGTTGCTAACAATGGTAACTGCACATACGCGTCCACCCCTCGGTTTCGTCATGTATTGGATTTGTCCGGAACACTTCATGTCGACTTCCCTCTCTCTGACTTTTTTTTTTTGTTTTTCATTCCTGCCAACGTCAGCGTCCTGGCAGTTCTAGTCGAAGCTGAACGTTGCAGTTTCTGATGGTGGCGCCGAACGCCGATCACGTCAGCATTTCCCCCTCACACGTCGTCGCCCACCGAAAAGACCAGTCTTGGCATTTATATCTTTGTTCTTCCTTTTCAGCAACTGTTTTTGAAGATATCCGATGTTTTGTAACGGAACTGGTGTGCTATTTCTTCACGTCGGAAATAATACTGTTCACACTGCAACCGCCTACTGCAATCGGACTACTTCTTTTGCGTCACATCAAAGAGAAAACTGGGACTTCATGAAAGCTCAAAAAGCAGTAAGTCTCCTTCACACAGTGAAAGTAAAATTATGTTCTGCTACAATTGCAAAAGAACAGTTTCTAATATTCACCGAAAATTGTGAAAAAAAGTAATATAATGTAAAAATGTCGGCACTCGTTAATGCCATCTTGATATCGATATTTCGCTGACAGGTGCATAGCCGATACATAATGATACACGCGTGTATCGATATATAATCAGTAGCCCTAATACCCATGCCACCCTTGGAGGTTAAAATCTAACTTGCCTCCTTCGACCATAAATATAATAGACTGGCCCTGACGTCATTTTCGAGGCTCCAACATCTCTGGGCTGCAGTCACCTGAATGTTGGCAAAACATGGTTGTTTCGTGTTGCGCTTATGGCTGTACTCAGCGTTTTGTCGGGGGAAATGGCATCACATTTCACGTGTAAGTGTTTCTATGATAGTGCAGATGCGTTTATTGAAATCTGCTGAAGTGACTTTTATATTTTGAAATAGAGTATCACGTAAATTAAAGTGTTGCAAGTGATGCGTGTAAAGTCAGACTCATATTACATTTTGGGAAAGTATCTGTGATAATTCGGTTACAGAAGTGAGTTTGACTGTTTCTCGTTCCTACTCGTAGGTTCACTAAGGATGAAAACCGAAGGCAGCTTTGGATACAGGCCCTGAAACGGAAAAACTTCAAGCCATCTGCACATACGCGCCTTTGCTCGAAGCACTTCGTGGGAAAGAGTTTTGATAGGTTAGTTATTATTTACACTGTATATGTATAATTTATATTTACAGTGTCTGTCATTTTTAAACCTAGGCTCCATAATTATTTTCTGAAACTTCAAAGGCTCGCCTTTCATCTAAAATATCATTTTTTTTTAAACTGATAGTTTAAACTTTTGTAAAAATAGTGGGAACTGAACCTTTGAAGTGCACCTAAAATTGATACTCTAAAATGGACCTGCACCTATAGTTGGCATAATTCCCATATCCCATTTTCTTTTATAAGTGACTAGAGCTCAAAACGCGGCGAATCCAGGTTTAAAGTTTTGACACGAGCCCACTCTTACTGTTTAAAAGAATTTTAACGACATTTTACTTTAATTGATATTTTATAGTAATTTCGTCCCGCTGCCCACCAGAGTGGCGTTCGACGTATTTCTTAGATTTTGTAAATGGTACTGTGAACAGATCCAGGTCAAGTGTAGTTCTGGCATAATTTTTCACAAATAAAAAAGTAATTTTTGTTGGAAGCGTTCGGTAGTCAATTGAGAAATGTGGGGAAAATACGATACACACATGGGATGGCAGACCGCTGATTTGAAATGCCGCCACGTTTTGCCAACAGTCACGTGGTTTATGTTGGAGCCACACCAGCCCCATAGCTTCTGCACAGCAAGGCCAGTCTGCCAGTATCTATGGTCGAAGCTTGCTTGCTTCACATATACACATTCTATTGTAACCTAACCTAACCTAACCCATGAAGCCCCGCCAGAAACAGACGAAGATGATCGGAGGCACTGTGACCAAGCTGCGGCCGATGTCATCGGGCTAGGTCTGGCGACATTGCCTGCGAACGCAGCCGTAAAGCTCACAGTACTATCTGCCGAGCAACGATGGCTGTCGATTCGGAGCTCGCGCGCTGGCTCGTCCTTTGTCCAGACAAGAGACGGGCAGATCTGGCGGGTCACCAACCTTCCTACCCCCTCCCACTCCCACTCCTCCACCTGCGCGGCCGGCCGCCAGGTGGCCCAGCTACCGCCCGCTGACCAATCGGCCGTGAGGGGGGCGTGACTCGGCCTCGCGCGGGACACGCCCCCTCATTAGCGACGTGCCGACACGGTGCTTGTAAGTGCGGCCGGAATGCGACGGCGACTGCTTGCGCTGCGGCCAACGGCCTCCTAACTCCACACACGTATGTCTGTGTGCGTCCGTGCGGCCACTCGCTTTCGCTGTCGCTCTTTTTCTTTGCGCTGTCAATAGCTCGACGCCTCCAGCTTGCGCATCGGTAACGGCTCACCCTCTTTGGTAACATCGACGACACTGAGGCCGCGGCGACAGCTAATAACCGAATAGGCCCTTTTAGGGAGTAATGAGGTCCTTAATGACATCGCGACGACTCCGATCTGTCGCTGGTTTCTTCCACTCTGTCTGCGCCGGAACGATTTATGGGTACCTGTACGTGTCCGAGGAAATGTATCATCGACTGTAAGATTGCGGTAACGTTTGACTGACTTGAAAGATGGATAACGTTCTTTCTTATGACACGCATGGACAAAAATATGGAAAGACCAAAAGCAGAATACGGTACCGTGCCTGTTACGCAGTAGGAAAACCGTCGGCAAAACAAAGCAGCCTCCGGTCATCCCGGAATTTATACATTTATTGCTCATTTAGCCTGACCAGATTAGCGCCTTAGGGCGCTCTCTTACATGTGACCAGGAACAACACACACCAAACATTTACAACAAAGTCCACAGTAATAATAAGCTCTTAAATCACTGTATATCTTTGACGATATGTTCTTCACGTAAGTAGTATTTGTTTTACTCTCGTTTACATTAATGGAAACATTTATTATATAAGATATTTAATCTGACATATTCAATTTAGGTAATTACCTTACCTTCTGATGAAGTCACCCTTAGAGCTGACGAAACCTGGTCAAGGTATATAGAAACCCTATGCAACCAGTTTGCAGATTTTTACATATTTTTCAAAAAAAGTAATAATAATCATAATAATGGTAATAGTTGACACCAACAATAATAATAATGATTATGATAGAAATTACATAAATTATTTTAGTACATTTGAGTGTATGATTAGAGTTATTAGGAGTGAAAAAAATATAGATAAAGGAGAAGACTGAAATGACAGTGACAGAGGAAGACAGGAAACAATAAAATACAAACAGAGAACTCTGCTGATGGGAGCAGCGGGGGAATTGTGAGGGACAGGGAACTTGCGGCACAAAGTTACTGATCTGAGTATGGGATCGACAGCTATTGTGGCAGGTGGGCCATTAGTTGTTTATTTTATTTATTATTTATTTATTTATTGTGAAGTCTCCATGGTCATGGAACGAGTCAATACATGAAATTATAACACGATAGTAGAAACAGATTAAATGAAATACAAGAAACGTATTCAGGCGATAATTCGTAAGTTTAAATAAAGAAAATGAACAATGTAACACTGGAATTTGCTTAATTTTTCAGCTCTTCCAGGAGCTCCTTGACAGAATAGAAGGAGTGAGCCACGAGGAAACTCTTCAGTTTTGACTTAAAAGCGTTTGGGCTACTGCTAAGATTTTTGAGTTCTTGTGGTAGCTTATTGAAAATGGGTTCAGCAGAATAGTGCACTCCTTTCTCCACAAGAGTCAAGGAAGTGCATCCCACATGCAGATTTGATTTCTGCCTAGTATTAACTGAGTGAAAGCTGCAAACTCTTGGGAATAAGCTAATATTGCTAACAACAAACGACATTAAAGAAAGTATATACTGCGAGGGCAATGTCAGAATTCCCACACTATTGAATAGGGGTCGACAAGAGGTTCTCGAACTTACACCACATATAGCTCGAACAGCCCGTTTTTGAGCCAAAAATACCCTTTTTGGATCAGAAGAATTACCCCAAAAAATAATACCATATGACATAAGCGTATGAAAATATGCGAAGTAGACTACTTTTCGTGTTGAACTATTTCAGATACTGTTCTAATGGTAAATAAAGCAGCATTTAGTTTCTGAACAAGATCCTGAACGTGGGCTTTCCACAACAGCTTACTATCTATCCGAACGCCTAGGAACTTGAACTGTTCCGTCTCGTTTATAATATGCCCATCCTGTCTGATCAAAATATCAGTTCTTGTTGAATTGTGAGTTAGAAACTGTAAAAACTGAATCTTACTGTGATTTAGCATCAAATTGTTTTGCACAAGCCACGAACTTATTTCATGAACTACATTATTTGATAATGTTTCAATATCACACACAAGATCCTTCACTACCAAGCTGGTGTCATCAGCAAACAGAAATATTTTTGAATCACCTGTAATACTAGAAGGCATATCATTTATATAAATAAGAAACAGCAGTGGCCCCAGCACCGACCCTTGGGGAACGCCCCACTTAACAGTGTCCCATTGGGACTGAACATCACTGCCACTCTCAATATTGCGGAGAATTATTCTGCATTCTGTTCTTAAAGTAAGAGGCGAACCAATTGTAAGCTACTCCCCTTACTCCATAATGGTCCAACTTCTCCAGTAATATCTTGTGGTCAACACAGTCAAAAGTTTCGTTAAAGCAAAGAAAACACCTAGCGTTCGCAACCTTTTATTTCACCCGTCCAAAATCTCAGAGAGAAAAGAGAATATAGCATTTTCAGTTGTTAAACCATTTCTAAAACCGAACTGTACATTTGACCGCAAATTATGTGAATTTAAATGTTCCAGTAACCTTGTATATACAACCTTCTCGATAACTTTAGCAAACACCGATGGCATAGAAATAGGTCTATAACTGTCAACATTATCCCTGTCTCCATTTTTATAAAGTGGCTTCACTACCGAGTACTTTAATCGGTCAGGAAACCGACCACTCCTAAAGGAGAAGTTACAGGTATGGCTAAGTACTGGGCTAGCATACATAGAACAATGCTTCAGCATTCTGCTAGATACCCCGTCATATCCATGAGAGTTCTTGGTCTTTAGTGATTTAATTATTAACTCAATCTCCCTCTTGTCAGTATCATGGAGGAGCATTTCAGGTAACAGTCTCGGAACACTTTTTTCTACGAGCGCTATATGATTCCCTGTTGGCACTAGGTTTCTATTTAGTTCACCTGCTATATTCAGAAAGTGATTATTAAATACTGTACATATATGCGACTTATGAGTAACACGAACATTCCCACTACACACTAATTCTGTATCCTCGACCTGTTTCTGCAGAAGCTTGGAAAGGATTTAGTATCTCTGATATTTTGTATCAGATTGTTCGAGACTCAAGTTGCTGACACGGAGAATGATACAGAGAATAAGGCAGTGTTATGTGATTGTGCAGAGAGGATTTTACTGTGTTGAGAGCTGGCGTTTGTGCTGTGCTGTTCAGATTGTAGTGTAAAAGTTGATAATAATGACAGGGACTGCAGTGACTGAGAAGACGTAGACCAAGCATGGCTTATGATAGTCTCTACGCTTATTGGCATTGTTTGAGGCAGGAGTGATATGGCCGGAAAAGCGAATGTCGCAAATGTATCGTTCACAAGCATTCATCACCAGTTCCAACACGTGAAAACTTTCGTATGAAAGTCCTTGGAGAACAGCATCACCATAGGCGAGTACAGGGAGTCAATGACTCTACAGGCTTCTTTTTAAGCTCCAAAGGAAACATTTTGTTATATTTCTGCAGTGAGCGAAGATCAATTTGGATTCTGTAGAAATGTCGGAATACGCGAGGTAATACTGATTCTACAACTGAACTTAGAAGATAGATTAAGGAAAGGCGAAACTACGTTTCTAGCATTTGTAGACTTAAAGCTTTTGACTGTGTTGACTGGAATATTCCCTTTCAAATTCTGTAGATGGTAGGGGTAAGATACAGGGAGCGAAAGGCTATTTACAATTTGTACAGAAACCATATGGCAGTTATAAGAGTTGAGGGGCACGAAAGGGAAGCAGTGGTTGGGAAGGGAGTGAGACAGAGTTGTAGCCAATCCGCGATGTTATTCAATCTGTATCTTGAGCAAGCAGTAAAGAAAACAAAAGAAAAATTTGGAGTAGGTATTAAAATCCATGGTGAAGGAATAATAACATTGAGGTTTGCTGATGAGATTGTAATTCTGTCAGAGATAGCAAATGACCTGGAAGAATAGTTGAACAGAATGGGTAGTATCTTGAAACGAGGATATAAGATGAACGTCAACAAAAGCAAAAAGAGGATAATGGAATGTAGTCGAATTACATGAGGTGATGCTGAGGGAATTAGATTGGGAAATGAGACAAAGTAGTAAAGGAGTTTTTCTGTTTGGGGAGCAAAATAACATGATGGACGAAGTAGAGAGGATATAAAATGTAGATTATCAATCGCAAGAAAAACGGTTCTGAAGAAGAGACATTTGTTAACATTGAGTATAGAGTTAAGTGGCTGGAAATGTTTTTGAAAGTATTTATATGGTGTGTAGCCATGTGAGGAAGTAAAATATGGACGATAAATAGTTTGGACAAGAAGAGAATAGAAGTTTTCAGAATGTGGTGCTACAGAAGAATGCTGAAGATTAAATGCGTAGATCACATAACTAATAAGGAGGTATTGAATAGAATTGGGGAGAAGAGGAGTTTGTGGCACAACTTGACTAGAAGAAGGGTTCGGTTGGTAGGACATGTTCTGAGGCTTCAAGGGATCACCAATTTAGTACTGGAGGGAACCGTGGAGGGTAAAAATCGTAGTGGGAGACCAAGAGATGAATACACTAAGCAGATTCAGAAGGATGTAGGTTGCTGTAGGTACTGGGAGATGAAGAAGATTGCACAGGATAGAGTAGCATGGAGAGCTGCACCAAACCAGTCTCTAGAATGAAGACCAGAACAACAAGAACAACAGCGAATGAAGTGACGCTGATACCTTCTTACAGACTGTAATTGTGTGTTCATTCCAGTGTAGGTGATGGTCCAGAACTATTCCCAAGTTCCTTACGGAAGAATAAAGGGTTATTTTTTTGCCGTTTAGGGATTAACGGTGGAAGAGATTCTCCGTATTGAGGGGTAATGAGCCTTTAATTAGCAACTATGATTGCTTGTGTTTTAGATGGGTTAACATTCAACCTAATTTGTGTGCCCAGTCTGAAAAGGCAGGTAAATAGGCATTTACATACTGGGCGGCTATGCACAAGTTTCTGGGGTTTGCACTTAGATATAGCTGGAAATCATTAGCGTAGAAGTTGTATTTACAGTGGGAGAGATCAGATGGGACGACATTAACATGTAATGAGAATAGTGAATGTACACTCCTGGAAATGGAAAAAAGGACACATTGACACCGGTGTGTCAGACCCACCATACTTGCTCCGGACACTGCGAGAGGGCTGTACAAGCAATGATCACACGCACGGCACAGCGGACACACCAGGAACCGCGGTGTTGGCCGTCGAATGGCGCTAGCTGCGCAGCATTTGTGCACCGCCGCCGTCAGTGTCAGCCAGTTTGCCGTGGCATACGGAGCTCCATCGCAGTCTTTAACACTGGTAGCATGCCGCGACAGCGTGGACGTGAACCGTATGTGCAGTTGACGGACTTTGAGCGAGGGCGTCTAGTGGGCATGCGGGAGGCCGGGTGGACGTACCGCCGAATTGCTCAACACGTGGGGCGTGAGGTCTCCACAGTACATCGATGTTGTCGCCAGTGGTCGGCGGAAGGTGCACGTGCCCGTCGACCTGGGACCGGACCGCAGCGACGCATGGATGCACGCCAAGACCGTAGGATCCTACGCAGTGCCGTAGGGGACCGCACCGCCACTTCCCAGCAAATTAGGGACACTGTTGCTCCTGGGGTATCGGCGAGGACCATTCGCAACCGTCTCCATGAAGCTGGGCTACGGTCCCGCACACCGTTAGGCCGTCTTCCGCTCACGCCCCAACATCGTGCAGCCCGCCTCCAGTGGTGTCGCGACAGGCTTGAATGGAGGGACGAATGGAGACGTGTCGTCTTCAGCGATGAGAGTCGCTTCTGCCTTGGTGCCAATGATGGTCGTATGCGTGTTTGGCGCCGTGCAGGTGAGCGCCACAATCAGGACTGCATACGACCGAGGCACACAGGGCCAACACCCGGCATCATGGTGTGGGGAGCGATCTCCTACACTGGCCGTACACCACTGGTGATCGTCGAGGGGACACTGAATAGTGCACGGTACATCCAAACCGTCATCGAACCCATCGTTCTGCCATTCCTAGACCGGCAAGGGAACTTGCTGTTCCAACAGGACAATGCACGTCCGCTTTTATCCCGTGCCACCCAACGTGCTCTAGAAGGTGTAAGTCAACTACCCTGGCCAGCAAGATCTCCGGATCTGTCCCCCATTGAGCATGTTTGGGACTGGATGAAGCGTCGTCTCACGCGGTCTGCACGTCCATCACGAACGCTGGTCCAACTGAGGCGCCAGGTGGAAATGGCATGACAAGCCGTTCCACAGGACTACATCCAGCATCTCTACGATCGTCTCCATGGGAGAATAGCAGCCTGCATTGCTGCGAAAGGTGGATATACACTGTACTAGTGCCGATATTGTGCATGCTCTGTTGCCTGTGTCTATGTGCCTGTGGTTCTGTCAGTGTGATCATGTGATGTATCTGACCCCAGGAATGTGTCAAAAAGTTTCCCCTTCCTGGGACAATGAATTCACGGTGTTCTTATTTCAATTTCCAGGAGTGTACAAGCACCGGTGCAGCGTTTTTCAAGGAAATCAAAAAACGGTCAGTAATGTTGAGATCTGCTGACTGCTGGCCAGGGGTGATGCGACAATTCGCCCTGGCGCTGACAACACCAGTGCTGGGCGATGCGAGCCGTGTGGAGCCCCGGAGCCCCGTCGCCCTGCAGGCGTCGCCCTGCAGACGCCGACCTGACCAGCCCAGCCAGCACGGCCTCGTGACGCTCGGCAGCAGCGCTGCCTTGTGGGCCGACCGCGAAGCCCGAGCAGTGCCGCGATGTGGCTCCCGAAGTCATCACTGAAGCCTCGCTCTTGGGACGTAAATTCGGCCAGAAACTAGAAACAACGTTAAACGAGATTCATCCGACCAAATGACATTCTTCCATTCGTCCATAGTCCACAGTCCTGGCTCGCGCTGCAATTCCTTATTCGTGGAGCGCCCTTCGTGTTGTTTTGGCGCTGACAGGGTACGTGAGCGCGACATTCAGTTTTGCCACAATCCTCTTCGATGATCATCCGTCACGATCACTCAACACATTCGTCCGCGCTGTGACTTAGAAGATGACGTATTTTTCTCTTTCCCTGTATGCAGCATAAATCTCCGACACGGTGCCCCTCGAAACACCAAACACTTCGGCTGCCTCGCATAGGGAATAACAAAAATGTGGAACATATTCTTAAACTTTGACCCATTTTCAGGGGCATCGTTTATGAGGGTGCTGCAATTAATCCACCCACTGTTACAACGAAGAAAACCAGATTCCTAATTTATGCCATTTACAGATGCTTGGCAAATTAAGTGCAGCATGTTTACTTTTCCTCAGATTTCTATTTTTTAAATCGATACCAAGAACAACATCCTGCGGTAGAGGATGGCGCTGTATAAATAATGTAACTTAATATCTAGGCAATAATAATCAAATATCAAAAGTGGTACAATTAGGCAGCTTTCCCCTAACATGTTGTAACCTCTCCACTATGTTTGTCTCTAGCTGAAATTTAGCCCCAACTTTATAACACTTAGTGTGAACTGAACTGATCTGAATGCAGCTTCACTTTGTATTAAATGTGCAACGGAAGTAAAACAATTATCCGCCCCTCAGCAAGATTTCCACGTACACTTTGTGATCAAAAGAATCTGGATATCTGGCTCAAAATAACTTACACGTCCGTGGCGCCCTCCATCGGTAATTCTGGAATTCAATATGGTGATGGCCTGCCCTTAGCCTTGATGACAACTTCAGTAGTGGCTCAAAGTGACGCTACCTTATATAAGATGGTGGCGATGACGTCATCCAAGATCGTGGCGTGTAGACTTGGAAACAGCCCATGATGTCATCAAAAATAGCTGCCATGATATCATTCGAGATAGTGGATTTTGGTGGGAAGTCTGAATTTTTGGCGGGAAGATAGGTCACTTGGGCTACCTCCATTAACCTAACCCCCCCCCCCCCCCCATAAAAATGTCGGGGGGTGGCCAAGATAGATACAAAGGCCGCACCTACCACGGTAGTGCAAGTTCATATGCCAACTAGCTCTGCAGATGACGAAGAAATTGAAGAAATGTATGATGAAATAAAAGAGATTATTCATATAATGAAGGGTGACGAAAATTTAATAATCATGGGTGACTGGAATTCGGTAGTAGGAAAAGCGAGAGAAGGAAACGTAGTAGGTGAATATGGATTGGGGCTAAGAAATGAAAGAGGAAGCCGCCTGCTAGAATTTTGCACAGAGCACAACTTAATCATCACTAACGCTTGGTTCAACAATCATACATGGAAGAAGCCTGGAGATACTAGAAGGTATCACATAGATTACATAATGGTAAGACAGAGATTTAGGAACTAGGTTTTAAATTGTAAGACATTTCCAGGGGCAGTTGTGGACTCTGACCACAATCTATTGGTTATGAACTGTAGATTAAAACTGAAGAAACTGCAAAAAGGTGGGAATTTAAAAAGATGGTGTGGTGTCACCGCCAGACACCACACTTGCTAGGTGGTAGCCTTTAAATCGGCCGCGGTCCATTAGTATACGTCGGACCCGCGTGTCGCCAATGTCAGTGATAGCAGACCGAGCGCCACCACACGGCGGGTCTAGAGACTTCCTAGCACTCGCCCCAGTTGTACAGCCGACTTAGCCAGAGAGGGATCACTGACAAATACGCTCTCATTTGCCGAGACGATAGTTAGCATAGCCATCAGCTACGTCATTTGCTACTAATATTATGAAGCATGTACCGTAACGAGAGATGTTCTACAATTGTGGATTAAAGTTAAGTATTACATCATCTACGTACTTTGTTTGCAATTCTCAAGATATTGTCCTGTTCCAGACCTCACGCTAGTCAGCGTGTAATTAAACGCGTGCATTTCGGCCTCCTCTAGAAACACAGTGTTGGCTCTTCTGCCAACACTACAGATGGGACCTGGATAAACTGACTAAACCAGAGGTTGTACAGAGTTTCAGGGAGGGCATAAGGGAACAATTGACAGGAATGGGGGAAAGAAATACAGTAGAAGAAGAATGGGTAGCTGTGAGGGATGAAGTAGTGAAGGCAGCAGAGGATCAAGTAGGTAAAAAGACAAGGGCTAGTAGAAATCCTAGGGTAACAGAAGAAATATTGAATTTAATTGATGAAAGGAGAAAATATAAAAATGTAGTAAATGAAGCAGGCAAAATGAGATCGACAGGAAGTGCAAAATGGCTAAGCAGGAATGGCTAGAGGACAAATGTAAGGATGTAGAGGCTTATCTCACTAGGGGTAAGATAGATACTGCCTACAGGAAAATTAAAGAGACCTTTGGAGAAAAGAGAGCCACTTGCATGAACATCAAGAGCTCAGATGGAAACGCAGTTCTAAGCAAAGAAGGGAAAGCAGAAAGGTGGAAGGAGTATATAGAGGGTCTATACAAGGGCGATGTACTTGAGGACAATATTATGGAAATGGAAGAGGATGTAGATGAAGATGAAATGGGAGATACGATACCGCGTGAAGAGTTTGACAGAGCACTGAAAGACTTGAGTCGAAACAAGGCCCCGGGAGTAGACAACATTCCATTAGAACTACTGACGGCCTTGGGAGAGTCAGTCCTGACAAAACTCTACCATCTGGTGAGCAAGATGTACGAGACAGGCGAAATACCCTCAGACTTCAAGAAGAATATAATAATTCCAAACCCAAAGAAAGCAGGTGTTGACAGATGTGAAAATTACCGAACTATCAGTTTAATAAGTCACAGCTGCAAAATACTAACGAGAATTTCTTACAGACGAATGGAAAAACTGGTAGAAGCCGACCTCGGAGAAGATCAGTTTGGATTCCGTAGAAATGTTGGAACACGCGAGGCAATACTGATCCTACGACTTATCGTAGAAGCTAGATTAAGGAAGGGCAAACCTACGTTTCTAGCATTTGTAGACTTAGAGAAAGCTTTTGACAATGTTGACTGGAATACTCTCTTTCAAATTCTGAAGGTGGCAGGGGTAAAATACAGGGAGCGAAAGGCTATTTACAATTTGTACAGAAACCAGATGGCAGTAATAAGAATCGAGGGGCATGAAAGGGAAGCAGTGGTTGGGAAGGGATTAAGACAGGGTTGTAGTCTCTCCCCGATGTTATTCAATCTGTATATTGAGCAAGCAGTGAAGGAAACAGAAGAAAAATTCGGAGTAGGTATTAAAATCCATGGAGAAGAAATAAAAACTTTGAGGTTCGCCGATGACATCGTAATTCTGTCAGAGACAGCAAAGGCCTTGAAAGAGCAGTTGAACGGAATGGATAGTGTCTTGAAAGGAGGATATAAGATGAACATCGACAAAAGCAAAACGAGGATAATGGAATGTAGTCGAATTAAGTCGGGTGATGCTGAGGGAATTAGCAAAACTCCTTTCCTACTTTAAGTGTCTCATTTCCTAATCTATTTGGGGAGCAAAATAACTGATGATGGTCGAAGTAGAGAGGATATAAAATGTAGACCGGCAATGGCGAGGAAATCGTTTCTGAAGAAGAGAAATTTGTTAACATCGAGTATTGATTTAAGTGTCAGGAAGTCGTTTCTGAAAGTATTTCTAAGGAGTGTAGCCATGTGTGGAAGTGAAACATGGACGATAAATGGTTTGGACAAGAAGAGAATAGAAGCTTTCGAAATGTGGTGCTACAGAAGAATGGTGAAGATCAGATGGGTAGATCACATAACTAATGAGGAAGTATTGAATATGATTGGGGAGAAGAGGAGTTTGTGGCACAACTTGATTAGAAGACGGGATTGGTTGGTAGGACACGTTCTGACGTATCAAGGGATCACCAATTTAATATTGGAGGGCAGCGTGGAGGGTAAAAATCGTAGAGGGAGACCAAGAGACGATTACACTAAGCAGATTCAGAAGGATGTAGGTTGCAGTAGGTACTGGGAGGCGAAGAAGCTTGCACAGGTTAGAGAAGCATGGAGAGCTGCATCAAACCAGTCTCAGGACTGAAGACCACAACAACAACAACATGAAATCCCTTGACAATAGCACTCAACACTTCATGTGAATAAAGAGCTTGTTGTGTTTCACAGGAACGATGTTTTCGAAACCTATGTTGACTGTGTGTCAATAGACCGTTTTCTTCGAGTTAATTCATCATGTTCGAACACAATATATGTTCCAAAATCCTGCTGCATATCGACGTTAACGATATGGGCCTGTAATTTAGTGGATTACTCCTACTACCTTTCTTGAGTATTGGTGTGACCTGTGCAACTTTCCAGTCTTCGGGTACCTATCTTTCGTCAACCGAACAGTTGTATATGATTGTTAAGTATGGAGCTAATGCATAAGCATACTCCGAAAGGAACCTAATTGGTATACAGTCTGGACCAGAAGACTTGCTTTTATTAAGTGATTTAAGTTGCTTCACTACTCCGAGGATATTTACTTCTACGTTACTCATGCTGGCAGCTGTTGTCGATTCGAATTTTGAAATATATACTTCGTCTTCTTTTGTTACGGCATTTCGGAAGCCAGTGTTTAGTAACTCTGCTTTGGCAGCACTGTCTTCGATAGTATCTCCATTGCTATCGTGCAGAGAAGGCACTGATTGTTTCTTGCCGCCAATATACTTCACATACGACCAGAATTAATTTGGATTTTCTGCCAGGTTTCGATACAAAGTTTCGTTGTGGAAACTGTTATAGGCATCTCGCATTGAAGTCCGCGCTAAATTTCGAGCTTCTGTAAAAGATGGCCAATCTAGGGGATTTTGCGTCTGTTTAAATTTGGCATGTTTGTTTCGTTGTTTCTGCAACAGTGTTCTAACCCGTTTTGTGTTCCAAGGAAGATCAGTTCCGTCGTTTGTTAATTTATTTGGTATAAATCTCTCAATTGCTGCCGATACTGTTTCTTTGAATTTAAGCCACATCTGGTCTACACTTATATTATTAATTTGGAATGAGTGGAGATTGTCTCTCAGGAAGGCGTCAAGTGAAGTTTTATCTGCTTTTTTTGAATAGATATATTTTTCGCTTATTTTTCGAGGATTTGGGGATTACAATATTCAATCTCGCTACGACAATCCTGTGTTCACTAATCCCTGAATCGGTTTTGATGCTCGTTATTAACTCAGGATTATTTGTTGCTAAGAGGTCAAGTGTGTTCTCACAACCGTTTACTATTCGCGTGGGCTCATGAACTAACTGCTCGAAATAATCTTCGACAGATTTGGTTTGAATCCGTGTGGTTCTAGGCGCTTCAGTCTGGAACCGCGTGACCACTACGGTCGCAGGTTCGAATCCTGCCTCGGGCATGGATGTGTGTGATGTCCTTAGGTTAGTTAGGTTTAAGTAGTTCTAAGTTCTAGGGGAGTGATGCCCTCAGATGTTAAGTCCCATAGTGCTCAGAGCCATTTGAACCATTTGGTTTGAATGTTTATCTAACAGTTGGCAGATCATGGTCGAAGTGATTGCTATGGCAAGCAAAAATCTACAGATAGCAGAGATTCAATGCTGGCGCCTGTTTTGACCAGAACCGAGATGGAACTTGATTTGACATCCTAAAGTGCATGGATGTTATTTCCACATGAAAAAGTCTCTCTGGAGACAAGTGCAAGATCTAGGAATTACTCATGAATACAAAGAAATTGAAGAAGTGAGACAACAAATTCGCAGGTCTACTAAAGCTAAATCTCTAACGATAACAACAGTCGGCGCGACATAAAACACGAAACGCAGAATTTTTTTCGCTAGGTTGTTACGACGATGAGTGAAGATATACTGAGCTGAAATTAAACACATCAGTGAAATGTAAACTTTGTTTCTGTGAGTGAACTGCCAGTCACTTTATAATGCTTCTAAGACACATAACACACACTTTAACGACAAAAGATAAACTCATGAGCTCGTGTTTAAATGTTACTGAATATCTTGGGGATATTTGCTGCGATGAATTTCGAATTTCTACATAATTGTACAAGGAATTCTCTATTTGGTTACCTACACATCAAATGTTTCACTCTGGTTCAGACTGGCGGTTACGCAGTGGTGTAGCTAGGTAGTTTGGTGTCCGGTGCAGATTTGTCCCCCCTCCCCCTCCCCCCCCCCCCCAACTGCGAACCTCACAAAAGCAGAGAATGCAACATTTGTGTGTAGGAGTTTTTTCATATGCGTGACTATGTGATCAAAGTATAATTTTAACTACTTCGCAAACAGCTATTTATGCATGAAAACGAATAAGTAAAGTGAATTAAAAAACAGTTAACTTATTATTAAAAAAGCCGATCAAGTAACGGCAGTTTTCCGTACTGACAGGTGACTAGTACGTAGCTTAGAATTTCTTCACTTTTTGTTGGCTTCAAATTTTGAAATTACCTCATCAATATCGATATCTTTAGCTAGCCCATTTTTATTGAGTAACTGCTAAATTAGACAGTCGAGTCTTACTCGTAGGGGACTCAAGGTAATTCTTAATTAATTTAACTTTTGAAAAAAAAAGAAGATTCTCTTACAAAAAGCTATCGAAACACAGAAAGTTAAGAAAATCTTAGCACCAAAATAAAGTTTCTAAGAGCATCATAAAAAATCTTCTTAGTCGTGAATTTTGTACAAGGAATCTCATAATAATTGTCAACTGGTTTTTGTATAATCGTGGCAATTTCCGTTTCAGAAATTTGAATAAAATAATTAGTGTCTAAAACATCATCTGATACACGTTCCATGGTTTTGCAAGGTGTATCGTTTTCTTGTGCCCTCTTAACATTGGACTTCTCAGTTCGTAGTTTTCTACGTATACTGAAGAGCCAAGGAAACTCGTACACCTCTGTAATATCGTATAGAGCCCCGCAAGCACGCAGGAGTGCGGCAACACGACATGGCATGGACTCGACTAATGTCTGCAGTAGTGCTGGAGGGAACTGACACCACGAATCCTGCAGGTTTCGCCGGCCGGAGTGGCCGAACGGTTCTAGGCGCTACAGTCTGGAACCGCGCTACTGCTACGGTCGCAGGTTCAAATCCTGCCTCTGGCATGGGTGTGTGTGATGTCCTTAGGTTAGTTAGGTTTAAGTAGTTCTAAGTTCTGGGGGACTGATGACCTCAGCAGTTAAGTCCCATAGTGCTCAGAGCCATTTGAACCAATCCTCCAGGGCTGTCCATAAATCCGTAAGAGTACTAGGGCGGAGATCTCTTCTGAACAGCATGTTGCAAGGCATCCCAGACATGCTCAATAATGTTCATGTCTGCGGAGTTTGGTGGCCAGCGCAAGTGTTTAAACTCAGAAGAATGTTTCTGGAGCCACTCTGTAGCAATTCTGGACTTGTGGTGTGTCGCATTGTCTTGCTGGAATTGCCCAGGTCCGTCGGAATGTGCAATGGACACGAATGGGGGCAGGTGATCATGCGTAAGTACTTGTCACCTGTCAGTCGTATCTACAAGTATCAGGGGTTCCGTACCACTCCAGCTGCACACGCCCCACACCATTACAGAGCCACCACCAGCTTGAACAGTTCCCTGCTGACATGCAGGGCCACGGATTCTTGACGTTGTCTCCATACCCGAGACTCGTCCGACCGGGCAACATGTTTTCAGTCATCAACAGTCCAATGTCGGTGTTGACGAGACCAGGCGAGGCGTAAAGCTTTCTGTGTGCAGTCATCAAGGGTACACAAGTGGGCCATCGGCTCCGAAAGCCCATTTCGATGATGTTTCCTCGAATGGTTCGCACGCTGACACTTGGTGATAGCCGAGTATTGAAATCTGCAGCAATTTGCGGAAGGGTTGCACATCTGTCACGTCGAACGATTCTCTTCAGTCGCCATTGGTCCCGTTGTTGCACGATCTTTTTCCAGCCTCAGCAATTCCGGAGATTTGATGTTTTACCGGATTCCTGATATGCACGATACAATCGTGAAATGGTCGCACGGGAGAATCCCCAGTTCATCGCTACCTCGGAGATGCTGTGTCCCATCGCTCGAACGCCCACTGTAACGCGACGTTGAAGATCACTTAAATCTTGACAACCTGCCACTATAGGTGCAGTAACCGATCTGACAACTGCGCCAGACACATGTTGTGCTTATACAGGCATTGCCGACCGCGGCGCCGCTTTCTGCCTGTTTGTTTCAGCAAATACTATCCTCCATGCATTTATCAGTGACTTGTCGATTATGTATATAGATTTGAAAGACGGGATACAGATAAATTCAATAGAGTGGGAGTCTGTAATTGTCTTCGTATAATATGTGTGACCAAACCTTTTTGTTTACTATAAAGTTACAGTAGGAGACCATGTTAAGTGTGTCTAGGACATGGAGAATGATTATGTCTGATTTATATTTTATTTCCAGAAGGATGGACAACGAGTAAAGATGTGGCTCCAGAAAATAAGGAGGAGTAATTTTGTCTCTATGAAATATTCCAAAGTGTGTTCACAACACTTTGAAGAGGAATGTTCAGACAGAGAAAAATTTGGACGTGTGTGGCTGAAGGTAGATGCTATACCAACTATTTCTAATTTTCCGCAGCACCTACTACCAATTTCTGCATTCAGCTTAAATTCATTTTCTGCACAAATCAAATAAAAAACACAAATGTGTAGCTAATCAAAGTACACATTCATCTTCTTTGGTGTATTTTGCCTTCAATTTATTTTCTTCACCATTTGATTAAGAAGCGTAAAATATTAGTAAACATGTCCCCAAACTCTTTCATTTGTGTCACTTTCCACTTCCCTTAATGGTGTTATATGGGTTCACTGTTACATGACCAACTGTATTTGCTTTACAGTACATTTATTCTCCGATCGCCTTTTTCCCCCCTTCTTACTCAGTCTACTATTTATTTAATAAACTGAGAGCAAGTACGTAAAATGCGTTAAATAAACACTTCAAAGTGTCACCTGTAAGAAAAATTGTGCTTTAGGTTGCAAAAACGAGAAAATAAATACGCAGAAATGGCAGAAAAAAGGACAAATTAGCAGGGACCTAATCGCTAATGTGTGGCAAATTCAGTGTTTGTGGGACACTTGCAAAAGTACTAGCGTACTGTCAAGTCGTTTTGCAAGACTATCACTGCAAAATTGTACGACAGGCTCTGTAATACTATAAAGTGCCGTGTCATATCGAAAACTACCAAAAATCGAGTGCATCTGAACTGTGACACATATCGCAAAGAAGCAAAATGCAATATCAGTTGCCCTTAAAAGTTACGTAGCTGGTTTATTCCCGGTATCAAATAGATACTGTTAAAATGTCTGCACAACATATGTAAATAATCCACGACACGTACGAAAAGAATCCGTCTGTACTGGGGATGTAGTGACTTTCTAGATATACAGGACGCTAAGTCTCAGGACTGAAGACGACAACAACAACAACAACATACGGACAAACACACGACTTCCCGAGATCACGTGACCGGGCTGGCATTGTATGTTGACAACACAAAATCTGTTCTGCGCATGTGAATGCTCCTCTTCTTCTTCTTCTTCTTATTCTTCTTCTTCTTCTTCTTCTTCTTTAGTGGCCAATCCAAGGACTGGTTTGCAGCTTGTCTCCAGTCTGTGCGTCTTTCAGCTTTTCTCTTCATTTCTTCATAGGTGTTACATCCCACACCTTTCACGATTTGATCCATGTACCTCAGTCGTGGTCTTCCTCTCGGTCTTTTTCCCTCGCCATATCCCTCTATGATTGTGTTCAAGAGTCCTTTATGTCTTAATAGATGGCCTGTAAATTGCACTCTTCTTCATCATCATCATCATCATTTAAGACTGATTATGCCTTTCAGCGTTCAGTCTGGAGCATAGCCCCCCTTATAAAATTCCTCCATGATCCCCTATTCAGTGCTAACATTGGTGCCTCTTCTGATGTTAAACCGATTACTTCAAAATCATTCTTAACCGAATCCAGGTACCTTCTCCTCGGTCTGCCCCGTCTCCTCCTGCCCTCTAGTGCTGAATCCACGAGTCTCTTGGGTAGCCTTGCTTCTCCCATGCGTGTAACATGACCCCACCATCTAAGCCTGTTCGCCCTGACTGCTACATCTATAGAGTTCATTCCCAGTTTTTCTTTGATTTCCTCATTGTGGACACCCTCCTGCCATTGTTCCCATCTACTAGTACCTGCAATCATCCTAGCTACTTTCATATCCGTAACCTCAACCTTGTTGATAAGGTAACCTGAATCCACCCAGCTTTCGCTCCCGTACAACAAAGTTGGTCGAAAGATTGAACGGTGCACAGATAACTTAGTCTTGGTACTGACTTCCTTCTTGCAGAAGAGAGTAGATCTTAGCTGAACGCTCACTGCATTAGCTTTGCTACACCTCGCTTCCAGTTCTTTCACTATGTTGCCATCCTGTGAGAATATGCATCCTAAGTTCTTGAAACCGTCCACCTGTTCTAACTTTGTTCCTCCTATTTGGCACTCAATCCGTTTATATTTCTTTCCCACTGACATTACTTTCGTTTTGGAGATGCTAATCTTCATACCATAGTCCTTACATTTCTGATCTAGCTCTGAAACATTACTTTGCAAACTTTCAATCGAATCTGCCATCACAACTAAGTCATCCGCATATGCGAGACTGCTTATTTTGTGTTCACACATCTTAATCTCACCCAGCTAGTCTATTGTTTTCAACATATGATCCATAAATAATATGAACAACAGTGGAGACAGGTTGCAGCCTTGTCTTACCCCTGAAACTACTCTGAACCATGAACTCAATTTACCGTCAACTCTAACTGCTGCCTGACTATCCATGTAAAGACCTTTAATTGCTTGCAAAAGTTTGCCTCCTATTCCATAATCTCGTAGAACAGACAATAACTTCCTCCTAGGAACCCGTCATATGCCTTTTCTAGATCTATAAAGCATAGATACAATTCCCTGTTCCACTCATAACACTTCTCCATTATTTGCCGTAAGCTAAAGATCTGGTCCTGACAATCTCTAAGAGGCCTAAACCCACACTGATTTTCATCCAATTGCTGCTCAACTAATACTCGCACTTTCCTTTCAACAATACCTGAGAAGATTTTAATCAGCGTTGTGGGTAAAGAGATACCGCTGTAGTTGTTACAATCTTTTCTGTTTCCATGTTTAAAGACTGGTGTGATTACTGCTTTTGGCCAGTCTGATGGAACCTGTCCCGACTCCCAGGCCATTTCAATTATCCTGTGTAGCCATTTAAGACCTGACATTCCACTGTATTTGATGAGTTCCGACTTAATTTCATCCACCCCAGCCGCTTTATTGCACTGCAATCTATTGACCATTTTTTCCACTTCCTCAAATGTGATCATATTTCCATCATCATTCCTATCCCATTCTACCTCGAAATCTGAAACATTACTGATGGCATTTTCACCTACATTGAGCAACTCTTCAAAATATTCCCACCATCTGCCCAAGGCATCCACAGGATTCACTAGCAGTTTTCCTGACCTGTCCAAAATACGTGTCATTTCCTTCTTACCTCCATTTCGAAGACTGCTGGAAAACCATTCTGGAGTGTAATTAGCAGCTTGACCCATAGTCTCCAACCTGTTTCCAAAGTCTTCCCACGATTTCGTCTTGGATGCTGCAATTATCTGTTTGGATTTGTTTCTTTCTACAACATAACTTTCTGTGTCTGAGTTCTAGTATGTAGCCATTTTTGATAGGCCTTTTTCCTTTTACAGGCTGCCTTGACTGTGTCATTCCACCAAGCTGTTTGCTTCCTCCTACTTTTACACACTACTGTTCCAAGACATTCTTTAGCCACCTAGTACTGTGTCCCTGTACCTTGTCCATTCCTTTTCCAATGACTGTAATTGACTACATTCAACTAACTGGTACCTTTCTGAGATCGCTGTTATGTACTTGTGCCTGATTTCCTTATCCTGAAGTTTCTCCACTCTTATCCTCCTACATATGGACCTGACCTCCTGCACTTTCGGCCTCACAATCCCACTTTCACTGCAGATTAAATAATGATCAGTGTCATCAAAGAATCCCCTGAATACACGTGTGTCCCTCACAGCCTTCCTGAATTCCTGATCTGTTATCATATAGTCAATGACAGATCTGGTTCCAAGTATACCGGTGAATGTTCTTATGTTTAAAAAAGGAGTTTTGATTACTAAGCCCATACTGGCACAGAAATCCAAGAGTTGCTGCCCGTTCCTGTTGGCCTCCATATCCTCTCCAAATTTATCCATAACCTTTTCATATTCTTCTGTTCGATTTCCAATCCTGGCGTTAAAATCACCCATGAGCAGAACACTGTCCTTGTCCTTAACTACATCACTGAGTGCCTCATAAAAACTATCCATCTTATCCTGATCAGTCCCTTCACAATGCGAATATACTGACACAATCCTAATTTTCTTGCTAGACACTGTCAAATCTATCCACATCAGTCGTTCGTTTACATACCTTATTGCAACTACGCTGGGTTCCATTTCTTTCCTGATGTAAAGCCCTACACCCCATTGTGCTATTCCTGCTTTGACTCCTGACAGGTAGACCTTGTATTCTCCCACTTTCTCTTCTTTCTCACCCCATACCCGAATGTCACTAACAGCTAAAACGTCCAGCCCCATCTTACTTGCAGCCTCTGCCAGCTTTACCTTCTTCCCAGAGTAGCCCCCATTGATATTAATAGCTCCCCATCTCATTACCATTTGTTTGCCAAGTCGTATCTTTGGAGTCCCTGGTTTGTCAGTTAGAGGTGGGTCTCCGTCACCTCCAAAGGTCCGAGGCATTTTGCTCTGATTGTTGCCAGCATCATATTTAAAGTACCAGGGAAGCAGGTTGCTAGCCTTACTTGCCCCGAGTCCCATTGGGTTTTAACCCTAACGGCTGAGGGACTAACTGGTGGATTTGGTAGTCTTTGCCGTACGAGCACAAAGGTGACCACGACTCAGAATATGTCCGAGATGCCCAGCCTTATTTCAAAGTAACTGGTATCCCGACTGTCGGGACCACTTACTTGGCCACTCATACGTTGCCCGTGGTTCATGAACTAGGACATGACTACAGGAACCCACACCATGAACCACGCACTCTTCTTTTAACAATGAAACTCCAGAAGCTTCTCTTCTCACCTGCTCTTTCCAGAACCACTTCGCTTGTGACCTTGTCGATCCATTTTATTTTGAGCATGCGTCTATAGCACCACATTTCAAAAGAATTTAGCTTCTGGTCTTCCTCTGCCCCGAGAGTCCATGTTTCACACCCATAGCATGCCACACTCCACACATACGATTTCAAAAATCTTCTCCTGATTCCAAGGCTGATGCTCTTAGATGTTAAGATCTTTTCTTCTTGTTAAAAGCAGCCTTTGCTCGAGCAATTCTACTTCTCACTTCTGCCTTTCTCGTTCCATCCCTGGTAATATTACTGCCCAGATAAGTAAATTTATCAACTTATTGTTCAAGCAGTTCATTGCCTACATGAACATGGACTTTCACTTTATCTTTTTTGTCGTATGCCATTACTTTTGTTTTTGCTTTATTAATTCTCATATTATATTCTTTCCCCATAACTTTATCCATTCTATTCAGTAGGACTACAATGCTCACTCCAGAGATATTTACTCTATGGTTGTACCTCGCTTTCCAGTCCTCCATCCATCTGTATGTACGATGCCAGGTACTAAAATTTGCAGACCGATTTCAGCTCATCGTCCTGGATCTTGCAAGACCTCACCTGCCCATCCTTCAGTGCTAAATATTCTGACTTTGTCCTGCTAATTTTCATGTCTCTTTCTTCTAGTGCCTTCCTCCAATCCTCTAGCTTTGGCGCTTCAGTCTAGTACGGCTTGAAAATGCGACCCCGGAAGCCTGTAGGTAGCATCCCTCAGCTCTTCTACCCGACAGGGCAGGGGACTGGTGGACCCTTCCCCGACCGTTTATGGGAGGAAATTTCAATAGGCGCAGATTTCGGTACAGCAGCTGGGAGCCCTTACAGGAGACGAGCTGCGTATCGGTACGGAGGAAGGCGCCGCGATGTGCAGCGAAGGTCGCGTCCCGTTGTCAAACATCTCATAAAGTGGGCTCCGCTGGAATTCCGCTGCCTTTGAGCTGTGATACTGCGAGCCCTGCACACCCGCTCTTCCTGTACCACTCCAGAGTTATGGCGGCCACGCGGCGGTGCGGCCAGCACGCCCGGCTGGAGATATAAGAGGCAAGGCGCTGACAGAATGCTTCGAGGACGCGACGACAGGTTTGCCGATCCCACGGTGACAACCGCTCAGCCCGGCCTGAGCCACACAGTGGCGGTACATGCACCCTCCCGCACTGGACTACGCGGAACACTGGCCGCACTGCAATGGCCGCAGACCAGATGTCGCCCCGCCGATTCGTCGTCGCAGGTGACGGGTGTCGAGCGCGTTACGAGCGGTCGGTTCGCTGGAGCGGACGTCCGTCTCCCCTCCAAGGCGCACTGTACTCTTCAATTCTGACGACATAGTCTGCAGAGGGCACCGACCCGATGTCACATTTACGTTAAAGTGAACACTCGAGATCGCATTAACATTTCATTATTGACTGGTTTCGCCTTATATACTACCCATCTCTTTGAGGCCCCAGGAGTAGACAACATTCCATTGGAACTACTGACAGCCTTGGGAGAGCCAGGCCTAACAAAACTCAACCACCTGGTGAGCAAGATGTATGAGACAGGCAAAATACCCTCAGACTTCAAGAAGAATATAATAATTCCAATCCCAAAGAAAGCAGGTGTTGACAGATGTGAAAATTACCGAACAATCAGTTTAATAACTCACAGCTGCAAAATACTAACGCATATTCTCTACAGACGAATGGAAAAACTGGTAGAAGCCGACCTCGGGGAAGATCAGTTTGGATTCCGTAGAAATGTTGGAACACGTGAGGCATTACTGACCCTACGACTTATCTTAAAAATGGTTCAAATGGCTCTGAGCACTATGTGACTTAACTTCTTAGGTCATCAGTCCCCTAGAACTTAGAAGTACTTAAACCTAACCAACCTAAGGACATCACACACATCCATGCCCGAGGCAGGATTCGAACCTGCGACCGTAGCGGTCGCGCGGTTCCAGACGACTTATCTTAGAAGAAAGATTAAGGAAAGGCAAACCTACTTTTCTAGCATTTGTAGACTTAGAGAAAGCTTTTGACAATGTTGATTGGAATACTCTCTTTCAAGTTCTAAAGGTGTCAGGGGTAAAATACAGGGAGCGAAGGCTATTTACAATTTGTACAGAAACCAGATGGCAGTTATAAGAGTCGAGGGGCGTGAAAGGGAAGCAGTGGTTGGGAAGGGAGTGAGACAGGGTTGTAGCCGGTCCCCAATGTTATTCAATCTGTATATTGAGCAAGCAGTAAAGCAAACAAAAGAAAAATTCGGAGTAGGTATTAAAATCCATGGAGATGAAATAAAAATTTTGAGGTTCGCTGATGACATTGTAATTCTGTCAGAGACAGCAAAGCATTTGGAAGAGCAGTTGAACGGAATGGACAGTGTCTTGAAAGGAGGATATAAGATCAACATCAACAAAAGGAAAACAAGGACTGTGCAATGTAGTCGAATTAAGTCGGATGATGCTGAGGGAATTAGATTAGGAAATGAGAAACTTAAAGTAGTAAAGAAGCTTTGCTGTTTCGGGAGCAAAATAACTGATGATGGGCGAAGTAGAGAGAATATAAAATGTAGACTGGCAATGGCAAGGAAAGCGTTTCTGAAGAAGACAAATTTGTTAACATCAAGTATAGATTTAAATGTCAGGAAGTCGTTTCTGAAAGTATTTGTATGGAGTGTAGCCATGTATGGAAGTAAAACATGGACGATAAATAGTTTACACGAGAAGGGAATAGAAGCTTTCGAAATGTGGTGCCACAGAAAATGCTGAAGATTAGATGGGTAGATCACACAACTAATGAGGAGGTATTGAATAGAATTGTGGAGAAGACGAATTCTGGCACAACTTGACTATAAGAAGGGTTCGGTTGGTAGGACGTGTTCTGAGGCATCAACGGATCACCAATGTAGTATTGTAGGGCAGCGTGGAGGGTAAAAATCGTAGAGGAAGACCAAGAGATGAATACACTAAGCAGATTCAGAAGGATGTTGGCTGCAGTAGGTACTGGGAGATGAAGCAGCTTGCACAGGATAGAGTAGCATGGAGAGCTGCATCAAACCAGTATCAGTACTGAAGACAACAACAACAACGACAACAACTAGCCATCTTCAGAATTTCTTTGCCTTGCAAGGGTAGGAACAGCGAAGTTACAAACTATACTATTACACCCGGTCTTAAAATAGGTTACAGAAAAGCTGTAGCAAAAATAAACAGTACTATTGTATACAGGGTGAAAAGTATTTAAACCGACAAACTCTGGGAGGTTGTAGGGGACATCAAAACAAATATTTTTCCCTAATGTCATTTTTTCCTCTGAGGAGTATTTAAACCGGTAGAGGAATATTTCTCTGGCGGCAAGTTAATTAAACCAACAACGCTTTTCCATTTTTTTATGACCAAGAGACAACACATTAACAAAACCCAATTTCAGTTACACTAGATTTTCAAAAATTCCTCCATTGACACGTAAACAAAGGTTACACAGTCGGATCATGTTCTGTCCGACACGGGCAAAAACCCCAGGATTATCTTGAATTGTTCCTGCTGCTGCTACTATCCGGGCAACCAGATCCTCTTCTGATGCAACAGGAGTTGCGTAAACAAGGTTGCGCACCTCTCCCCACACAAAGAAGTCCAGAGGGGACATATCTGGGGATCGAGCAGGCCACGGTACAGGACCATCTTTGCCAATCCACGTCTCTGGGAACCGTCGGTCCAGGAATCGACGCACGCGACCACTGAAATGTGCCGGCGCCACATGCGTTGTCTTGTAGGGAGCGGGACGTCTTCCAGCAATTCTGGCAATGCTCTGGCGAGAAAATTGTAATAGTGCCTGCCATTTAATGGCCTAGGTAGCAGACACGGCCCAGTTAAACAGTCCCCAACAACACCGACCCACACATTAACGAAGAACCGCACTTGATGAGCGCTAGTAACTGTGGCATGTAGGTTATCCTCACTGCAAACATGCGAATTGTGCGTGTTGAAGACTCCATCGCGCCCGAACGTTGCTTCATCGGTAAACAACACAGAGGATGGAAATGTAGGATGCATTTCACAGGCCGGCCGGGGTGGTCGTGCGGTTCTAGGCGCTACAGTCTGGATCCGAGCCACCGCTACGGTCACAGGTTCGAATCCTGCCTCGGGCATGGGATTTGTTTACTTTCCATTAAGAACGTAGAAGCGTTTCTCATTGTTGGCAGCCGTTACTGAGTTGTTTCAGTCGTTTCCTAACGTGGAAACGAGTTAGTTTCCTGTATTGTTAAGTGAAATAACATAATGACAGCTGTGTGTTTAAGAGAAACCACATAGTAATTGTTGCAGTTTGTAGATTATTTATGAAGTAGGGATGTCTTTCAAATTTACGACTGACGAGTACGCCGATATGGTGTTTATTTAGGACAAATGTGATGGTAAAGCTACGGCTGCAATTAACAAATATCGCGTACGTTATCCAACTCGGAGGATTCCGAACGCACGAACCGTTAGCGGAGTATTTGGAATGTTAGGGGAGACAGGTTCTCTACCTAGCGTTCGTAATCAGTACGAGCGCTCGATACGTGAAGACGATGATGAGGATGTTATGGATGCTTTTCCACGTAGCCCGGGTACCAGAACACGACGTATCTCTCAACGATTAGGCATTTCGCAATCCAAGGTATGGCGCACACTGAAGTACAGTAATCTGTATCCTTACCATAAACAAAAAGTGCATCATTTACGTCCGGGAGACACTGCCCTTCGCTTGAAGTTGTGCAACTGGTTAAATACTAATCGGCAGTTACACAAATACATTTTATTTACTGATGAGGCACAGTATACTTGAGATAGTATAAACAATTTACATAACGAAATTACTTCTTCGCTTCTCTGGATGTTCTGGAAAACTACTGCAGATACACGTCTGGGACATGTTTTATTAGATTCACCAGGTCAATAACGACAAAATAAATGGAAATGGTGCTTTACTTTACTCTCGTACAGTTTTGCGATGGCTTCATATTAGCGAAGTTGCTAAATTTCAGGCAAAACCTTTTATCAGCCGTAACTAAACATTTGCGGACCTATGTTTATATGAACTTTTTTCTTTAGTTTTACTTGTAGAATAACATATTAAAATATTTGCATATATTCATCAATCCCGTGTATACTGGAGCTATAGTGGCGTCGTCAAATGTTGAACACAAAATCAGCGCCCGCATCGTCGAATGTACAGGGTGTCTGCCACCTCAAATATCTCTGGAACAACAACAGGTATTCAAAAACGGTTTTCACCACTATGAACGTACGGCAGGGGTTTAGGAAACCAAATACAATGCGAAATTTTAAAACGTAGACAAATACTATTTTCAACAAAAACTTGTGTATTTTTAAATGGACACCTATTATTTCGTATGTAATCAGTAGCATGAAAAATCACAAAAATAATGGCGTTGGTTGCATTGCGATACAATTACATTCCGAGAAAGTGCGAAGCGAAGTTGACGCTTGAAATAAATGAAACGCACAGCTAGCGCACGTCCTGAGACTCGAGCGTGCGCCTCACGCTGCCGGTAATCGTGATGTGATGGACGTACGACGCCAGTGGAGTGTTACTGTATGGTGTGGTATTGTGTGACAACACACCATTGGTCCATATTTCATTGATGGCACTCGTAAAGGGGAATAGTTTAGCCCCTTCTTGAGCTGTACCTTACTTGAACCGGTGCACGTCATAACGTGTCAAATAATGTGGTATCAGAAACATGGATGTCCTGTGCATAATGATTATTGTTGCGAAATGACAACTAGATGTACAATTAGTGGTAACACACTTGATTTCACGTTTCGAAACCTCATAAGTTCTGAGATACGTGGCTTGTAAAGGATACCAACGGCGCCACAGTTTCTGACGTAATGTATCGCATATGGTACCGTGCTCAGAGCAGGGGTTGCCTGCACTGCCGCCAGTATCCTGTCGTAAACATAGCGGTATCACCACGGCACGCTCAACCTTCACTGTACAAGTGTCTCCTAATCTGGCCTGCTGAACTGCTCTCGTGTTGTTGTGGTCTTCAGTCCTGAGACTGGTTTGATGCAGCTCTCCATGCTACTCTATCCTGTGCAACCTTCTTCATCTCCCAGTACTTACTGCAACCTACATCCTTCTAAATCTGTTTGGTGTATTCATCTCTTGGTCTCCCTCTACGATTTTTACCCTCCACGCTGCCCTCCAATATTAAATTGGTGATCCCTTGATACGTCAGAACGTGTCCTACCAACCAATCCCGTCTTCTAGTCAAGTTGTGCCAAAAACTTCTCTTCTCCCCAATCCTATTCAACATCTCCTCATTAGTTATGTGATCTACCCATTTAATTTTCAGCATTCTTTTGTAGCACCACATTTCGAAAGCTTCTATTCTCTTCTTGTCTAAACTATTTATCGTCCACGTTTCACTTCCATACATGGCTACACTCCATACAAATACTTTCAGAAACGACTTCCTGACACTCAAATCTATACTCGATGTTAACAAATTTCTCTTCTTCAGAAACGCTTTCCTTGCCATTGCCAGTCTACATTTTATATCCTCTCTACTTCGACCATCATCAGTTATTTTGCTCCCGTAACAGCAAAACTTCTTTACTACTTTAAGTTATTTCCTAATCTAATTACCTCAGCATCACCCTATTTAATTCGACTACAGTCCATTATTCTCGTTTTGCTTTTGTCGATGTTCATCTCATATCCACTGTCCATTCCGTTCAACTGCTCTTCCAAGTCCTTTGCTGTCTCTGACAGAATTACAATGTCGTCGGCAGACCTTAAAGTTTTTATTTCTTCTCCATGGAGTTTTTAATTCCTACTCCGAATTTTTCTTTTGTTTCCTTTACTGCTTGCTCAATATACAGACTGAATAACATTGGGGATAGGCTACAACCCTGTCTCACTTCTTTCCCAACCACTGCTTCCCTTTCATACCCCTCGAGTCTTACAACTGCCGTCTGGTTTCTGTACAAATTGTAAATAGCCTTTCGCTCCCTGTATATTACCCCTGCCACCTTCACAATGTGAAAGAGAGTATTCCAGTCAATATTGTCAAAAGCTTTCTCTAAGTCGACAAATGCGAGAAACGTAGGTTTCCCATTCCTTAATCTATTTTCTAAGATAAGTCAGTATTGCCTCACGTCTTCCAACATTTCAACGGAATCCAAACTGATCTTCTGTGAGGTCGGCTTCTACCAGTTTTCCATTCGTCTGTAAAGAATTCGTATTAGTATTTTGCAGCTGTGGCTTGTTAAACTGATAGTTCGGTAATTTTAGCATCTTTCAACTCCTGCTTTCTTTGGGATTGGAATTATTATATTCTTCTTGAAGTCTAGGGGTATTTCGCTTGTCTCATACATCTTGCTCCGCAGATAGTAGAGTTTTGTTAGGCCTGGCTCTCCCAAGGCTGTCAGTAGTTCTAATGGAATGTTGTCTACTCCCGGGGCCTTGTTTCGACTTAGGTCTTTCAGTGCTCTGTCAAACTCTTCACGCAGTATCATATCTCCCATTTCATCTTCATCTGCCTCCTCTTCCATTTCCATAATATTGTCCTCAAGAACATCGCCCTCTATATACTCCTTCCACCTTTCTCCTTTCCCTTCTTTGCTTAGAACTGCGTTTCCATCTGAGCTCTTGATGTTCATGCAAGTGGCTCTCTTTTCTCCAAAGGTCTCTTTAATTTTCCTGTAGGCAGTATCTATCTTACCCCTAGTGAGATAAGCCTCTACATCCTTACATTTGTCCTCTAGCCATCCCTGCTTAGCCATTTTGCACTTCCTGTCGATCTCATTTTTGAGACGTTTGTATTCCTTTTTGGCCGTTTCATTTACTGCATTTTTATATTTTCTCCTTTCATCAATTAAATTCAATATCCCTTCTGTTACCCAAGCATTTCTACCAACCCTCGTCATTTGCCTACTTGATCCTCTGCTGCCTTCACTATTTCATCTCTCAAAGCTACGCATTCTTCTTCCACTGTATTTCTTTCCCCCATTCTTGTCAATCGTTCCCTAATGCTCTCCCTGTAGCTCTCCACAACCTCTGATTCTGTCAGTTTATCCAGGTCCCATCTCCTTAAAATTCCGACCTTTTTGCAGTTTCTTCAAATCTACAGTTCATAACCAATAGATTGTGGTCAGAGTCCACATCTGCCCATGGAAATGTCTTACAATTTAAAACCTGGTTCCTAAATCTCTGTCTTACCATTATATAATCTATTTGAGACCTTCCAGTATCGCCAGGCTTCTTCCATGTATACAACCTCCTTTTATGATTCTTGAACCAAGTGATATCTATGATTAAGTTATGCTCTGTGCAAAATTCTACAAGACGGCTTCCTCTTTCATTTCTCTCCCCCGTTCCATATTCACCCACTATGTTTCCTTCTCTCCCTTTTCCTACTCTCGAATTCCAGTCACCCATGACTATTAAATTTTCGTCTCCCTTCACTGCCTGAATAATTTCTTTTATCTCATCATACATTTCATCAATTTCTTCGTCATCTGCAGAGCTAGATGGCATATAAACTTGTACTACTGTAGTAGGCGTGGGCTTCGTGTCTATCTTGGCCACAATATTGCGTTCACTATGCTGTTTGTAGTAGCTTACCCGCTCTCCTATTTTTTATTCATTATTAAACCTACTCCTGCATTACCCCTATTTGACTTTGTATTTATAACCCTGTATTCACTTTACCAAAACTCTTGTCCCTCTTGCCACCTAACTTCACTAATTCCCACTATATCTAACTTTAACCTATCCATTTCCCTTTTTAAATTTTCTAACCTACCTGCCCGATTAAGTGATCTGACATTCCACGCTCCAATCCGTAGAACGCCAGTTTTCTTTCTCCTGATAACGACACCCTCTTGAGTAGTCCCCGCCCGGAGATCCGAATGGGGGACAATTTTACCTCCGGAATATTTTACCCAAGAGGACGCCATCATCATTTAATCATACAGTAAAGCTGCATGCCCTCGGGAAAAATTACAGCCGTTGTTTCCCCTTGCTTTCAGCCGTTCGCAGTACCAGCACAGCAAGGCCATTTTGGTTAGTGTTACAAGGCCAGATCAGTCAATCATCCAGACTGTTGCCCCTGCAACTACTGAAAAGGCTGCTGCCCCTCTTCAGGAACCACACGTTTGTCTGGCCTCTCAACAGATACCCCTCCGTTGTGGTTACACCTACGGTACGGCCATCTGTATCGCTGAGGCACGCAAGCCTCCCCACCAACGGCAAGGTCCATGGTTCATTGGGGGGAGGGGGAGGGACTGCTCTCACACTGTAACGTAATTCACATACGTTGCCACATTAAAACCTGATTTCTTGTGGCTTGTTACATTTGCCGTCATCTAGTCGATACGCTGGCCTTCAGTAATGAAGAAAAGCTAGATATTATTTTAATTTATGGCGAATGTCACAGAAATACAACCGCAGCTGTGACACTGTAGCTGAAGGTTAACCAGACCGGCAGTGTCCGTCAAGTGACAGCATCAGGAAGACACTGGGAAACAGGAAGCTGGGCTCCCACAAAACGTCGACGTACAACGCCAGCGACTGGCAATGGAAACGAAACTCCTGTCCTGGCTGCTGTGGCGCACAGTCCCCAGGTGGGTGTACGAGAAATTGCACGAGGTGCAGGAATAAGCCGCAGTAGTGTGTGCAGAATCTTGCATCGGCATCGGTTTCATCCGTTCCATATCTTACTGCACCAAGAACCATCTACATCTACATCCATACTCCACAACCCACCTGACGGTGTGTGGCGGAGGGTACCTTGAGTACTTCTATCGATTCTCCCTTCTGTTCCAGTCTCGTATTGTTCGTGGAAAGAAGGATTGTCGGTATGCCTCTGTGTGGGCTCTAATCTCTCTGATTTTATCCTCACGGTCTCTTCGCGAGACATACGTAGGGGGAAGCAAATATACTGCTTGACTCCTCGGTAAAGGTATGTTCTCGAAACTTCAACAAAAGCCCGTACCGAGCTACTGAGCGTCTCTCCTGCAGAGTCTTCCACTGGACTTTATCTATCATCTCCGTAACGCTTTCGCGATTACTAAATGATCCTGTAACGAAGCGCGCTGCTCTGCGTTGGATCTTCTCTATCTCATCTATCGACCCTATCTAGTACGGATCCCACACTGCTGAGCAGTATTCAAGCAGTGGGCGAACAAGCGTACTGTAACCTACTTCCTTTGTTTTCGGATTGCATTTCCTTAGGATTCTTCCAATGAATCTCAGTCTGGCATCTGCTTCACCGACGATCAACTTTATATGATCATTCCATTTTAAATGACTCCTAATGCGTACTCCCAGATAATTTATGGAATTAACTGCTTCCAGTTTGCTGACCTGCTATTTTGTAGCTAAATGATAAGGAATATATATTTCTATCTATTCGCCGCACATTACACTTGTCTACATTGAGATTCAATTGCCATTCCCTGCACCGTGCGTCAATTCGCTGCAGATCCTCCTGCATTTCAGTACAATTTTCCATTGTTACAACCTCTCGATACACCATAGCATCATCTGCAAAAAGCCTCAGTGAACTTCCGATGTCATCCACGAGGTCATTTATGTATATTGTGAATAGCAACGGTCCTAAGACAGTCCCCTGCGGCACACCTGAAATCACTCTTACTTCGGTAGACTTCTCTCCATTGAGAATGACATGCTACGTTCTGTTATCTAGGAACTCTTCAATCCAATCACACAATTGGTCTGATAGTCCATATGCTCTTACTTTGTTCATTAAATGACTGTGGGGAACTGTATCGAACGCCTTGCAGAAGTCAAGAAACACGGCATCTACCTGTGAACCCGTGTCTATGGCCCTCTCTGAGCCTCGTGGACGAATAGCGCGAGCTGGGTTTCACACGACCGTCTATTTCGAAACCCATGCTGATTCCTACAGGGTAGATTTCTAGTTTCCAGAAAAGTCATTATACTCGAACATAATACTTGTTCCAAAGTTCTACAACTGATCGACGTTAGAGATATAGGTCTATAGTTCTGCACATCTGTTCGACGTCCCTTCTTGAAAACGGGGATGACCTGTGCTCTTTTCCAATCCTTTGGAACGCTACGCTCTAATGGTTCAAATGGTTCTGAGCACTATTGGACTTAACATCTGTGGTCATCAGTCCCCTAGAACTTACAACTACTTAAACCTAACTAACCTAAGGACATCACACACATCCATGCCCGAGGCAGGATTCGAACCTGCGACCGTAGCAGTCGCGCGGTTCCGGTCTGCGAGCCTAGAACCGCTAGACCACCGCGGCCGGCCGCTACGCTCTTCTAGAGACCTACGGTACACCGGGAATGACTTTGAATCCCGCATTGCATTCTGTCGTTTTGCACTTAAGCAGTTGCAAGGTAATCCAGTCACACACAAATCATGGTAATGCGAATCTGCGGAACATGCACTTCCGATCCGTGCAAAATCCCCACTGGATTCGCCAAGTTGCTCGTCAACGGCAGTAGAGTGTCAATGTTTGGTGCGGTATCATTGCTAACTGTATTGTAGGCCCCTATTTTTACCGCGGAACATTGAATGGACAGTGATATCCATCATTTCTTCAAAACACACTAGCGCTCCTCATGGAGGATCTAGGACTGGAAACTCGTCTATCAATGTGGTCCCAACATGATGGATGCCCCGCACGCAATGCAGAAGTTGCCAGAGACGTTCTAGATGCGACATTTCTGTGCGATAGCCAGCACGGTCCCCCGACTTGACGCTATTAGACGTCTTTCACTGGGTAGCAGTGAAAGACAGAGTGTATCAAGAACCCCCAACGACTGTGTAGGATATGCAACATCGTCTAACTGCGGCGTGTGCGGCAACATTTGTAGAAACTATACAATCTGTGCAAGACTCTCTCGTTTACCCGTCTGCAAGCGTGTATCGATGCAAACGGAGGGAACTTCGAACATACGTTGACGTGACACAGTTTCATCGGTCAAGATGTGGGTGTATTGTCTATGCTGAATCTAATCCACAACAATTCAGTTTCTGTGGGCAACAGAGCACTAGTAAATGTGTTTATCAAAGTGAATTCAAGTGTGTTATCTCTAATTGTAGCTCTAGTTGTCATATTGGTAGAATCACCATATTTACAATTTGAAAAACATAACTTTGCGTTGGACGTGTTACTTGTTTATTTTTGTGAAATGTGCATACCTTCCCATTGCGTGAGCCCCTGACACAGGCAGCGTGAGGTGCACACTTAAGTTTCAGAACGTGCGCTAGCTGTGTGCTTCATTTATTTCAAGCGTCAACTTCGCTTCGAAATTTCTCGTGATATAATTGGCGTATTGCTATGCAACCAACGCCATTATTTTTTTGATTTTTCATGCTATTGATTGCATACGAAATAATAGGGGGTTTCTATTTAAAAATACACAAATTCGTGTTGAAAATAGTATTTGTTTACATTTTAAAATTTCTCATAGTATTTGGTTTCCTAAGCCCCTGCCGTGCGCTCATGCTGGTGGAAACCGGTTTTAAATACCTACTGTTGTCCCAGAGATATTTGAAGTGGCGGAGTTAGGTGAGAAACCCTGTGTATAAATAACGGCGTATGCAAGAGTCATCTTGTCGGCTGCACTGGTGTTCAAATCGAACTGGCACGAGATGTTTGCGTGGCAAGTTCACCATACGTCGCTGCTGTAGGCATACACATATTCTTCAGTGATTAATTGTACAACTTAAAATAAAGGGGATACAATCAGTTAAGTCTGTAATGGGCTTATAAGGTGTAAGAGGCATTACAGTAATAAAAAGCGATGAAGTAAAACAGGAAAAACGTTAGATTGTTAAAAAGGGGAAGAGTTAAGAGACAGAACTGCCAATATTATAGATATGACATAAACAATAAATAACTTTCCGAGTGCACAGAATAATATAAAAATTATAAAACAAATAGCTAAAGAAGCCTCAATCAAAGAAAACAGGCTGCCGCACATAATTAGCGCCCTCTGTGAACACTAACGCCAGAACGCCGCATAGGCGAGAATTGGTTAGAGGAACGTGACCACCAGAGGGGGGCCCTCGTACCCTGCGGCACGCCATTGCAAGAAGAAATACAGATGATAAACAGGTATTTATTGGACAAATATATTATACTAGAACTGGCATGTGATTACATTTTCACGCAACTTGGTTGCATAGATCCTGAGAGATCAGTACCCAGAACAACCACCTCTGGCCGTTATAGCGGCCTTGATACGCCTGGGCAATGAGTCAAACAGAGCTTGGATGACGTTTACAGGTACAGCTGCCCATGCAGCTTCAACATGATACCACAGGTCATCAAGAGTAGTGACTGGCGCATTGTGACGAGCCATTTGCCCGGCCACCATTGACCAGACGTCTTCACTCGTGAAAGGTCTAGAGAATGTGCTGACCAGGCCAGCAGTCGAACATTTTCTGTATCCAGAAAGGCCCGTACAGAACCTGCAACATACGGTCGTGCATTATCCTGCTGAAATGTAGGGTTTCGTAGGGATCGAATGAAGGGTAGGGTCACGGGTTGTAACACATCTGAAATGTAACGTCCACTGTTGAAAGTGCCGTCAATGCGAACAAGAGGTGACCGAGACGTGTAACCAATGGCGCCCTATACCATCACGCCGGGTGATACGCCAGTATGGCGATAACGAATACACACTTGCAATGTGGGTTCACCGCAATGTCGCCAAACACGGATGCGACCATCATGATGCTGAAAACAGAAACTGGATTCATCCGAAGAAATGACGTTTTGCCATTCGTGCACCCAGGTTCATCGTTGAGTACACCATCGCAGGCGCTGCTGTCTGTGATGCAGCGTCAAGGGTTACCGCAGCCAGGGTCTCCGAGCTGATAGCCCATGCTGTTGCAAACGTCGTCGAACTGTTCGTGCAGATGTTTGTTGTCTCGAAAACGTTCCCATCTGTTGACTCCGGGATCGAGACGTGGCTGCACGATCCGTTACAGTCATGCGGGTAAGATGCCTGTCATCTCGACTGCTAATGATACGAGGCCGTTGGGATCCAGCACGGCGTTCCGTATTACCCTCCTGAACCCACCGATTCCATATTCTGCTAACACTCATTGGATCTCGACCAACGCGAGCAGCAATATCGCTATACGATAAACCGCAATCGCGAGAGGCTACAATCCGACCTTTATCAAAGTCGGAAACGTGATGGTACGCATTTCTTCTGCTTGCACGAGGCATCTCAACAAAGTTTCACCAGGCAACGCCGGCCGGTGTGGCCGTGCGGTTCTAGGGGCTACAATCTGGATCCGCGAGACCGCTATGGTCGCAGGTTCGAATCCTACCTTGGGCATGGATGTGTGTGATTTCCGTAGGTTACAACTACTTAAACCTAACTAAACTCTAGGGGACTGATGACCTCAGAATTTGTCCCATAGTGCTCAGAGCCATTTAAACCAGGCAATGCCGGTCAACTGCTGTTTGTGTATGAGAAATCGGTTGGAAACTTTCCTCATGTCAGCACGTTGTAGGTGTCGCCACCGGCACCAACCTTGTGTGAATGCTCTGAAAAGCTAATCACTTGCATATCACAGCATCTTCTTCCTGTCGGTTAAATTTCGCGTTTGTAGCACGTCATCTTCGTGGTGTAGCAATTTTAATGGCCAGTAGTGTATATAAACAGTTGGTGAACTTGCCTGACAAACATTTTGTGGCTACTGTGCGGCAGTTTGTGTGAAACAGTAGTGTTGCTGACAAGGTGATTCTTGCATGTGCTGTTATTTACATATATTTTGTGTTTAACATTTGACGATGCTACTATGGCTCCAGTACACTAGGACATGTTTGCACAAAACGCGTCTGCTCCTTTGTACTTTCAGTCACATCCCAGATGTGTGCGATTGGGTTCAGACCTGGCAAGTTGGGGGCAAGCACACGAATTGGAATTCGCCACTGTGTTCCTCGAAGCACTCCATCACACTCCTGGCCTCTTGTTGAAAAATGCCACTTCCGTCTGGAAACATGGGCATCATGAAGGGATGCGCGCAGTCTGCAATCACTGTTCGATACTCCTTGGCCGTCACAGTGCCTTGCAAGAGCTCCACTGGACCCTGAGTGCCCACATGTGAATGTTCCCCAGAGCAAATGGAGCCGCAGCCAGCCTGTCTCCGTCCTGCAGACGACACATTAGAACATGGTGAAGTCTGCGTAAGCAGAAGAAACTAACGATCAAAGTCCGAAAACAATTTATTGGGCTGTTCAATTAACCAAAACAAATTCTCCAAGTATAACACCAACACAAAACAGTGATCCGTCTTCGAAATACAACTACATACAAGAATAATATAGAAAACAACTGAAATAATTTCCTACTAGTCTCCACCAGAGACTTCTCCGATATACCGAGCCTAATCCAGAGATCAGCGAGAAGATTCAAGCCGGGCTGCTGGGGCGGCAGCTATCCACGTTTGCTGGCGGTCGATGAACTGCCGATGTGCGGCCGAGCGCCGGCCTTTATAGCCCTTCGGCGGATGAGTACCTCGGAACTATTTTCCATCACGTAGTTTGACGTGTGAAAAGAGTTCCGGGATCTGCAGCGACCTCTTCCTTATGTTTATGTGGTAGTGGCTCCTGGTGGCCGCTGGTGTCTTTGCTGTGTTGTTGTTGTTGTTGATGTGGCCGTTCATCAATAGTACCTGTCGGTTGTGTAGTGCTTCGGTGCGCCTGCGAAGCGGGCAACCCGCGGCTGCAGGCTGTCAGATTGGTTGCTGATACTCTAGGCGCCGTGATGTCTGGTGGAGAAGGCCACAGCAGTCCAATGCCCGTAGTCAAGCGCCCATTTCAGTCGTAGCTGCCGATGTCGCGCTGTTGACCCTGGCACATGCGCACGCCGTCGACTGCGGAGGCCCATCGTTAGGAGCGTTCGGTGCACAGTGTACTCTGCCCAGCATTAAAGTCTGATATTATTTCCGCCACATTTCGCCGCCTGTCCTGTCGCACCAGTCTGACCACCCTACGACATCCGATATGTGTAACGAAGGGTGGCGGCCCAACACCACAACGTCTGGACGTGGTTTCACCTCGGTTTTGCCACCTATTGAAAACACTCACCACGGCATTCCTCGAACACCCGGCAGGTCGTGCAGTTTCCGAAATGCTCGTGCCGAGCCTCTGGGCCATCACACTGTGCTCTCTGTCAGACTCAAACTGGTCGTCTGCCTTCCCTTCTCTACACACGGACAGAGTGCTCACTGATACTACACGCAGTCATTCCTCGCCTTGTAAAGCTGTTATCACCTGGACGGGTTTTTATTGACACTTTGTCGGTTGTCATAATGTTCCAGCTGAACTGTTTACATGCTTTGAGGGGTGATAGGATAAGATGGGGCTAAACAAATGATTTCAATTTCTTGGGCCCGAAATCGCAACACCAAAAATGTTAATGTAGAGTAATGAAATTTTGTGAATACTAATGTTTAGGTAACATATTTCAGTCATTAACTTTGCAAGATCACAGGTTAATGTAAGCGCAAGATAAGCCATTGCAAGTGAAAAATGCTGGAACAATAATAAGTGATGTAGCTCTCAGAATGTTGAATGCAATCATGCAAACGCATGTGCATTCTGTTAAATAGATGCCAGATGTCAGTTTGTGGGATGGAGTTGCACGCCTGCTGTACTTGGTCGGTCAATACAGTGTCGGTTAAAGCTGGCTGTGGATGACGCTGGAGTTATCGACATCTACACCTACATTTATACTCCGCAAGCCACCCAACGGTGTGTGGCGGAGGGCACTTTACGTGCCACTGTCATTACCTCCCTCTCCTGTTCCAGTTGTGTATCGTTCGCGGGAAGAACGATTGCCAGAAAGCCTTCGTGCGCGCTGGAATCTCTCTAATTTTACATTCGTGATGTCCTCGGGGAGTATATGTAGGGGGAAGCAATATATTCGATACTTCATCCAGAAACTCCCGTCTCGAAACCTGGACAGCAAGCTACACCGCGATGCAGAGCGCCTGTCTTGCAGAGTCTGCCACTCGAGTTTGCTAAACGTCTCTGTAACGCTATCACGCTTACCAAATAACCCTGTGACGAAACGCGCCCCTCTTCTTTGGATCTTCTCTATCTCCTCTGTCAACCCGACCTGGTATGGATCCCACACTGATGAGCAATACTCAAGTTAGGTCGAACGAGTGTCTTGTAAGCCATCTCCCTTGTTGATGGACTACATTTTCTAAGGACACTCCCAATGAATCTCAACCTGGCACCCGCCTTACCAACAATTAATTTTATATGGTCATTCCACTTCAAATCGTTCTGCACGGATACTCCCAGATATTTTACAGAAGTAACTGCTACGAGTGTTTGTTCCACTATCATATAATCATACAGTAAAGGTACCTTCTTTCTATGTATTCGCAATACATTACTTTTGTCTATGTTAAGGGTCAGTTGCCAATCCCTGCACCAAGTGCCTATCCGCTGCAGATCTTGCTGCATTTCGCTGCAATTTTCTAATGCTGCAACTTCTCTGTATATTGCAGCATCATCCACGGAAAACCGCATGGAACTTCCGACATTATCTACTAGGTCATTTATATACCAGGTGATCAAAAAGTCAGTATAAATTTGAAAACTTAATAAACCACGGAATAATGTAGATAAAGAGGTAAAAATTGACACACATGCTTGGAATGACATGGGGTTTTATTAGAAAAAAAAGTATTGCTAGACGCGTGAAAGATCTCTTGTGTGCGTCGTTTGGTGACGATCGGGTGCTCAGCCGCCACTTTCGTCATGCTTGGTCTCCCAGGTCCCCAGACCTCAGTCCGTGCGATTATTGGCTTTGGGGTTACCTGAAGTCGCAAGTGTATCGTGATCGACCGATATCTCTAGGGATGCCGAAAGACAACATCCGACGCCAATGCCTCACCATAACTCCGGTCATGCTTTACAGTGCTGTTCACAACATTATTCCTCGACTATAGCTATTGTTGAGGAATGATGGTGGACATATTGCGCATTTCCTGTAAAGAACATCATCTTTTGTTTCGTCTTACTTTGTTATGCTAATTATTGCTATTCTGATCAGATGAAGCGCCATCTGTCGGACATTTTTTGAACGTTTGTATTTTTTGGTTCTAATAAAACCCCATGTAATTCGAAGGATGTGTGTCAATTTGTACCTCTCTATCTACATCATTCCGTGATTTATTCAGTTGTCATATTTATACTGACTTTTTGGTCTCCCGGTATATTGTGAAGGATCGAAGCCCCTCTGCGCTCGACTGGAGAGAGATCTGGTGACCGAGCATGCTGAGGCACCGTGTCGACACTCGGTAGAGGATGTTGGGTTACAATAGCGGTACGTGGGCGAGCGTTATCCTGTTAGAAAACATCTCCTGGAATGCTGTCCACGCATGGCATTGCACCGGGTCGAATCACCAGACTGAGGACAGTTTTGCAGTCAGTTTGCGTGGGATAACCACAGAAGTGCTCCTACGGAATCGCGCTCGAGTGTGTGTAGCACGCAGACAGGTTCGCTGTAGCCCCTCCCAACCAACAGTCGGCCATCACTGGCAGCGAACAGGTCCAGCCTCCACCAGACCCCCACCCAGCCCTCCACTGAGCTCTCGCTTGACACCACTGTATGGCTGTGGTTTGTGGTCACTGGAATGCACCCTACACGTTATCGATTTGTAACCGTTCGTTGCATCACTGAGGAGCCAAATACTCCCAAAATGCTGCTGCAGATGCATACGATGCGCCAGAGCCGTACGCCGAACACGATGGACTTCCTTCTCTGTAGTGCCACGTGGCCGTCCGCAGTCCGGTCTTCTTCGGACCTTACATTCACGTGATCACCGTTGCCAGCAATTACGTACAATGACTTTTTTTTTTAGGGCGCAAAACTGCTACGGTCATTAGCGCCCGGTCTGTGACTTAGGACAAGGTAAAAAAAAACGAAACTGGAAACCATCAGCAATGGGAGCGAAACTCAATAAAGTGGGAAACTAAAACAGAAGGAAAACTTAAAAAACCACTATAGAAGGGGGATTGTTTGTCCCCAAAAAGAGCTTCAAATGACTGACGTCATCTCACTGGCACTAATAAACTCGAGAACGCGATCGACTGAGCGCGTGTCATCTGCTAAAATGGAAGATATATCAGGCGACAGCTGTAGACGGGCGCGTAACGGAGTAAAATAGGGGCACTCGAGTAAAAGGTGTCTTACCGTCCACAGCTGAGAGCAGTGGGGACAGATGGGGGGCGGATCGCCACTTAAAAGATGTCGATGGCTAAAAAGACAGTGCCCTATCCGGAGTCCAGTTAAAATTACCTCCTCCCGACAACGAGTTCGGGAGGAAGAGGTCCAAGCACAGGGAAGAGCTTTCACGTCCCGCAGTTTATTATTGGGAAGTGTCGACCAATGTGCGTGCCATAAAAGAACAACACGACGACATAAAACACTCCGCAGATGGGCGAAGGGAATCGTGCGAATAGCTGGCTGAAGAAGACAGACTGCAGCCTTGGCCGCAATATCGGCCGCCTCATTTCCACAGATACCAACGTGTCCTGGGATCCAGAGGAACGCCACCGAGACGCCCCCCAGGTGGAGCAAGCGCAGACAGTCCTGAATCCGGTGGACCAGAGGGTCGACAGGGTACAGGGCTTGGAGTCTGAGGAGAGAGCTTGAAACGACCCCTTAGAAAAATTATAAATGACTGTGCTTAAGCTGACACACAATATTTTTAGCGCAACGCAATGTTTCAAAAATCCCTACAAAAGAATGGCCCTGACTAACAATAACCTATACCTTTCGTGAATCACTTACCTCACAAAAATCTTCGTTAATCGAACTACTGCAATACAGCGAGCGCCAATACTGCCAGCTAAATAAAAGATTCAAACGACTGAAGGCACTAACTACTGATAGGCATAGTTACCAAATGAAAGATTTTGGTAGAGAACAAACAATGTATTTACCTTAACAGTGTTCAAAAGTCATAATACATATATCAGTTCATGACATCGAGTCTTACAAATTTACTGTCTCTGATGGACACACGTCCAGATCGTCCGCTCTCAAACCTCCGCCGCCTCTCTCCCCACATCCACCACTGCTGGCGGCTCACCTCCAACTGCGCAACTCTACACGCTGTTCACATCCAACACTACAATAGCGAATATTCCAACAATGGCAACCAGCCACAGACTGCACACAGCACAGTCAGTGATTTTCATATAGAGCGCTACATGGCGTTACCAACATAAAAACCTAAACAGCCTACTTACAAGCTGAGCGAATCTGAGCAGATAACATGCTGTATCCGCTGATGGCGACGGATGTGTTGGACAGCCGGGAGACCAGCGTAAAGCTCCGCAGTATAAACCAAACACTGGTCGGCAAGCAGAAATCGATTTGGGGTGTCGCCAACAATATAGGCACTCCCTACACCAAAAGATGTTTCTTAGCCATCAGTGTAAATAAATGTGGCATGCTTCATTTGTGCACATAGAGCAGCAAATGCCCGACGATAAACAAGTGAAGGCGTACCATCCTTGGGAAACTGACGAAGGTCACGGAGCAGGCAGATCCGGGGAAGGAGCCAAGGCGGTGCTGTACCCCAAGTTGTCAAGAAGGTTTTAGGAAAGCGGAAGGAAAGAGAATGGAGCAGTTGACGGAAGCGGACTCCCGGTGGTAGCAGGGAGGAAGGGCGGCCTGCAAATCCTAAATCCAAGGAGGCGTCGAAAAAAATGTCATGGGCCGGATTAGCGGGCATGGAAGACAGATGGCTAGCATAACGACTCAGAAGGACTGCTCGCCGATTGGACAGCGGAGGTTCAGCAGTCTCAGCATAAAGGCTTTCCACAGGGCTGGTGTAAAAAGCTCCGGACACTAAACGTATGTTGCTGCCAAATCTTTGTGCAGTATCCCAGATGGACATCCAGCATCTCCTAGCCCTGTAACACGACCTCTTTCAAACTTAGTAAGACGCCGAAAATGGCGCCTTTGTCGCCTAGTGGGCATTCTTGACAAACATCAAATCGTCTCAAAGGTAACTGACGCTCACTACAGTTATACAGTAGCTTGTGTTTGCATCCACATCGTGGGGCTGGTAGCGCCACTGTTATGCAAGTGGTGTGAACACTGAAGAGACGTCATCTCTCAGTTCTAGAATCACGTCAACCAACTTATGTCGCACAACTCCCTCTCGGTGCTGTGATTTTTTCCCGTCAGTGTGTTGTATTAAGTATGTCAAATTTTAATGGTGGGAAGTTCATAATTATAAGTTTTGTGTGATATAGATGCATTATTTCAAGATCTTTTGTTCTTCATTATAAACAGATAATTTTGAAAAGTTGAAACAACAGAATATTCAAAAATTTGTAGGGCTGTTTGAATCGTCAATCATTGCGAAGTGTCATACATTTATACACAGTACGTAAAATTACGCTTTTTAACTGTTTCAGTTGTAGCTACACGCATTTGTCACAGCAGAATTGGTTACGACCAGCAGGCTCCACACAAATTTCGTGAAACCACATATTGCACCTATCACACCTGATCCATTCCGCTTCCTATACAGACCTAGGGTCGTAATATTTGATGCTGCGGAAAACACAAGATATGTTTTATGTCTCCGACTCAGCTTCAGCTGATGATGAAGATGAATCTTCTTCTCGATTTGAAGGTTTCTCTCGAACATTCTGCGCATTTCTGCAGCTACTGACTTTCTTTCTTTGACGGTTTTAAAAATGCAACTTCGTCTTCCCTCTTTTAAGACTGGGATGAAATCCTGAAATCAGATGGCAAGTTGAATTTTTCTCTCTATGTGTGGTACCGGTTGTTACCGTTGGGGTTGGCAAACCAAAAGAAAGTGATCATAACGCGATGACGGTGTTGTTGAGCTCTGACTTTCCGAATTTCTTGGAGGTTAAGGAGGAGTTCCAGGGCGTCGATTTACTTCGGGGTACAGAACGGGTCTCGTCATTCAGGAATGTAGGCGAAGGAAGCAGTTAGCGTGACGGTATTTTCTTGGGGCTGAAGGGGAAAACTGCAGTGCTCTCAAATCCCTCCACAGCATTTCGTATATTTGCTTCATGTCTTCAGGCGGCGTCGAAAATTTTACCAAAGAGAAATTTTCTGGTGAAAGCTGAGTGATTGTTGTGTATAGTCAGGATACGTAAACACTTTACTAAAGAAGAAATAACACATATCATATTCTGATTCAGAATGCCTCAAATTTATAATACATAGGCTGAGCAGGCATGGCTAGATGACAAATGTAAGGATGTAGAGGCTTATCTCACTAGGGAAGAGATAGATACTGCCTACAGGAAAATTAAAGAGACCTTTGGAGAAAAGAGAACCACTAGTATGAATATCAAGAGCTCAGATGGAAACCCAGTTCTAAGCAAAGAAGAGAAAGCAGAAAGGTGGAAGGAGTATATAGAGGGTCTATACAAGGGCGATGTACTTGAGGACAATATTATGGAAATGGAAGAGGATGTAGATGAAGATGAAATGGGAGATACGATACTGCGTGAAGAGTTTGACAGAGCACTGAAAGACCTAAGCCAAAACAAGGCCCCCGGAGTAGACAACGTTCCATTAGAACTACTGACAGCCTTGGGAGAGACAGTCCTGACAAAACTCTACCATCTGGTGAGCAAGATGCATGAGACAGGCGAAATACCCTCCGACTTCAATAAGAATATAATAATTCCAATCCCAAAGAAAGCAGGTGTTGGCAGATGTGAAAATTACCGAACAATCAGTTTAATAAGTCACGGCTGCAAAATACTAACGCGAATTCTTTACAGACGAATGGAAACACTGGTAGAAGCCGATCTCGGGGAAGATCAGTTTGGATTCCGTAGAAATATCGGAACACATGAGGCAATACTGACCCTACGACTTATTTTAGAAGCTAGATTAAGAAAAGGCAAATCTACGTTTCTGGCATTTGTAGACTTAGAGAAAGCTTTTGACTATGTTGACTGGAATACTCTCTTTCAAATTCTAAAGGTGGCAGGGGTAAAATACAGGGAGCGAAAGACTATTCACAATTTGTACAGACACCAGATGGTAGTTGTAAGAGTCGAGGGACATGAAAGGGAAGCAATGGTTGGGAACGGAGTGAGATAGGGTTGTAGCCTCTCCCTGATGTTGTTTAATCTGTATATTGACCAAGCAGTAAAGGAAACAAAAGAAAAATTCGGAGTAGGTATTAAAATCCATGGGGAAGACATAAAAACTTTAAGGTTCGCTGATGACATTGTAATTCTGTCAGAGACAGCAAAGGACTTGGAAGAGCAGTTGAACAGAATGGACAGTGTCTTGAAAGGAGGATATAAGATCAACATCAACAAAAGGAAAACAAGGATAATGGAATGTAGTCGAATTAAATCAGGTGATGCTGAAGGAATTATATTAGGAAATGAGACGCTTAATGTAGTAAAGGAGTTTTGCTATTTGGGGAGCAAAATAAATGATGATGGTCGAAGTAGAGAAGATACAAAATGTAGAGTGGCAATGGCAAGGAAAGCGTTTCTGAAGAAGTGAAATTTGTTAACATCGAGTATAGATTTAAGTGACAGGAAGTCGTTTCTGAAAGTATTTGCACGGAGAGTAGCCATGTATGGAAGTGAAACATGGACGATTAATAGTTTGGACAAGAAGAGAATAGAAGCTTTCGAAATGTGGTGCTACAGAAGGATGCTAAAGATTAGATGGGTAGATCACATAACTAATGAGGAGGTATTGAATAGGATTGGGGAGGAGTTTGTGGCACAACTTGACCAGAAGAAGGGATCGGTTGGTAGGACATGTACTGAGGCATCAAGGGATCACCAATTTAGTACTGGGGGGCAGCTTGGAGGGTAAAAATCGTGGAGGGAGACCAAGAGATGAATACACTAAGCAGATTCAGAAGGATGTAGGCTGCAGTAGGTACTGGGAGATGAAGAAGCTTGCGCAGGATAGGGTGGCATGGAGAGCTGCATCAAACCAGTCTCAGGACTGAAGACCACCACCACAACAACAACAACCGATAGTTGTTCTGTCGATCGACCCTGGTGCAGTCTGTACCACTGGTAACTGAGAGATTTATAATCGGCCTTCCTGCATTTCAACAATGGACCTTACATTAAACAGACTCACTATTGCATCGAGATTTGTCAGTACGTATACTATCTTACCTCTTTTATTTGCTTCTGGATGATTCCTGTCTGGATTAAATATACATGATGTATAAAAAAGAATCATCCGATTTTAAAAAATGTTACGTTATCCGAACTGCGCCACTGACGGTCCCAAGCCCGGGGCCTCATCTCTCAAGTGATGAGGAAGGAGGAGGGGGAGGAGGGGGAGGAGTAACACCTCGTAAAAAAACCTGCGTCCATCTGTCTCCGGATGGTAGGGCCCTAAAACCCAGCCACCGGTTCTCCGGCCAGCGTCTGTTGGCTCTGTGAGCTCGGCTGTGTTTGAATCTTCTGGAACTCAAAACTCAAAATTATGTGAGATCCTTTGTGATTTCACAAAAAAAACCTCAACACAAAGCAATAATCGTGACAGAACAATGACAAAGAATCCACTACCCTGGGCGCCAGTCGGTAAGACTAGGTAACAGATCGTGTCATCGGATTCCATAGGATCAGACACGTCATGAAGAGAAGAATCGGAGCTTCCAAAAAATCCTCAAGACGAAGAGAATATTTTACGTGGGAACACTCAACACAGACACACTACTGCAGGTAGGTAAATTAAAACAATTAACAAACACCATGCGCAGATGAGAACCACTTTGATTCGGAAAATTACAGAATATATAAGGGGAAACCAGCCATAACCATTCCAGGAATTAATCTTAAGCTCTTCGGAACAGGATTTGTAGTACATAAATTGATACTGGACTCTGTAATAGATTTCACCTCAAAATCAGAAAAAATTTCAACACTCACGATACGATCTGGAAACAAAGCCTATACACTAAGTAGTGCACATGCCCCCACAAATAATTATAACAAGAAGAACCCAGAGATGATAGAGGAATTCTGGGAAGATCTGGAGGAAGCTACCAGCAAAATCCACAGGAATCACATAAAAGTGTTACTAGGGTATTTCAATGACCAGTTAGGCACGGAAACAAAATACCGAGACACGACAGGGAAACTCGTCCCACAAGAGAACAAACAAAAATGGAGAGAACTTGATAAATTTCTGCAGGAAATTTGAGCTGAAAATCACGTCAATGCAATTCCAGAAACCACACAGAAAACTTGTAATTTGGAAATCCCCCTAGGAGAAATCCCTCTAGGAGAATTTCAAACAGACCACGTAGCAATATCCGTGAAAAACACTAGAGAAATAATGAACTTATGAACTAGGAAAGGAGTTTTTGAATCTGATCATCATCATCTCCAAATCAAAGCAAAACGTACACCCAACAGACAAATGAAGAGAACCAACAGACCTTTCACAACGGATCCAGAGTACCTGCAACTAAACAAGAAAGAAATAATAGAAGAAATTACGAACAGCAACAACCGGACAGAACTGTCGGAAAAAATGAGAGAACTGATAAAACTGGGGCAACTACTGAGAAAAAGGAAACATCGATGATAGAACATAACATGCAACAGAGTCATAGAAGACAGAAAAAAATTAACAGCCATAGAACACAAGAGAAATGGGAACAGTTCAACAGGATACAGGAAAACACTTCAAAAACAATCCGCAGAGATAAAAGAGGTTACGAAAACAGCAGGTTGAAGGAGATAGAAGAGGACTTAACCATAAACAACACACGGATTTTTTACAGAATATTCCGAGAAAATATGACAGGATATCAGCCTCCAAGCTTATGCTTCAAAAGGCAAGATGGAACACTGGAGACAAATCCGAAGAAAAACTGTGAAATATTAGCCAGATACTTTGACACATCACTCAACTGCGATGAACCAAAATAGAGATTACAGTTTACAAAACCAGAACCTAACCAGGACTCCAAACCCCCAACATACGAAGAAATAGTGAAAATAGTAAAATCATTGAAAAATAACAGAGCACCAGGAGGAGAAGGACTGATTGCAGAAATATGGAAATTGGACCATGAAAACATTACACCCAAAACACAGAATAATCAAAAACATCTGGAAAACAGAAAAGGTTCCAGAAGAATGGAAGTCAGCCCAAATACACCCCCTCCACAAGAAAGGAGACAAAACAGACCCTAGCCGGCCGCGGTGGCCGTGCGGTTCTGGCGCTGCAGTCCGGAACCGCGGGACTGCTACAGTCGCAGGTTCGAATCCTGCCTCGGGCATGGGTGTGTGTGATGTCCTTAGGTTAGTTAGGTTTAAGTAGTTCTAAGTTCTAGGGGACTTATGACCTAAGATGTTGAGTCCCATAGTGCTCAGAGCCATTTGAAAACAGACCCTATTAACTGTAGAGGAATTTCGTTACTGTCTGTGACATACAAAATTCTATCCAGAGCTCTGTTAAATTGCAGACAGATCCACATATCGGAGAGTCCCAAGCAGGGTTCAGGATGGGAAGATCGTGCAGTGAACAGATCTGGTGCCTGAGAACGATATTAACAACGAGAAAGTCCAGAAACACCACATTAACATCTTTTGATTTCAAAAAGGCCTACGATTCCATAGACAGAGAAACACTTTTCAGTACACGGGAAGAAATGAAGGTAGACAACAAGACCAGGAAACATTAACAAGTAGAAAATCCGAAGTGAAGTTCATGGGAGAGATCTCAGAACCGTTTCGAAATCAAGACAGCACTGAGATAGGGAGATGGCTTGTCACCCATTTTATTTAACGGAGTTGTAGAGAAAATAATCAGGACATGGGACAAAGGAGTCAATGGGGTAAAGATGGGTAGACACAAAAATAGAACCATCAACATAAAATGTCTGGCCTTTGCCGATGATATAGTCATCATAATAAATAACAGAAAAGAGCCAAAGAAGCCCTAGAGACACTACATGAATTCGCGGCCAGACCAGGATTAAAAATTTCGTATGAAAAAACGCAGCACATGGACACAAAATCCACAGACAGAAACCCATTGGTAGCATAGTACGGAAAGAAAGCACAAGTAGAGAGTTTCAAATACCTAGGAGAGATCATACAGAAAACAGGACTAAACTGGACAGCCAAAGAAGAAAGAGTTGCAAAGCTAAAAAAAGCATACAGACATACACGGAACCATTACAACAAAAGAACTATTTCCGTTAATGCCAAATTAAGACATTACAAAACAGTAGTGTTACCAGAAGCCTTGTATGCCTCAGAAACGACAGTAATCAGGGGAAGAACGAAAATCAAGGGAATGGAAAAGCTAGAGAGGAAAATTCTGAGAAAGATCAATGGGTCATTTCAGAGACAGGGGATCTGGATAAAATGACAGATGAAATAACTATACAAGCAGACACAGACAGTTAACAGATATCAGAAAAAGAAGGGCTATATTCTATGGGCACATTTATAGGATGAACGAAAACAGGCTGAGAAAGAAGATTTTTAAAATAGTGATGAGTAATACGATGAAAACTAACTGGGCATAGGAAACCATGGAAGACCTAAAGAAAATAAATATGTCCACAGGAGAAATAACGATCAGAGAAAAATGCAGAGAAAAAAATCAGGAAACAGAAATTCGAGGAAACACCAAAAAAAAAAAAGAAACCAGGAAAGAAGTGGACAGAAGAGAGAAATAACATACGCAGTGAATGTATGAGAGGTTTTTGGAAAGAGAAAATAAAGATACAAAAAAAAAAGTGCCATGAAAATTGATTCTGTTTTAATGCTCTCCTAAATGGGGAATTAACGACAATAATAATTACGTTATTTGAGATATGTTCGTCAACAACGTACTGTTGGAAAGAGCTAACTTCCCGCTAGGTAGCAGCAGTGTACGCCCACTCCAGTTCTAGTAAAAATGGTTCAAATGGCTCTGAGCACTATGGGACTTAACTTCTGAGGTCATGAGTCCCCTAGAACTCAGAACTATTTAAACCTAACTAACCTGAGGACATCACACACATCCGTGCCCGAGGCAGGATTCGAACCTGCGACCGTAGCGGTCGCGCGGCTCCAGACTGCAGCGCGTAGAATCGCTCGGCCACTTCGGCCGGTAGTACATATGGCGTCGGGGCAACAGAAAGCGTTTTGTGTTCCACGTTTTGCGCAGTATGGGTTAGTAATAACTGTTCAGCGTGTCTTTGGTACTAGGTATGATGTGGATCCTCGTACAGCACAGAGCATTAGGCGATGGCACGAACAATTCCGAGAAACAGGATGTTACGGCAAATCGCCGGGCCGTCCCCGAGTGTCTGACACGACGTCGAACGCGTCCGCCACAGTTTCAGGAGGAGTCCGCAGAAACCCTTTCGCGTGCAGCTCGGCAGCTCAGCATGTCCCCGATGTCCGTCTGGCGCGTGTTGCGTCTACGTTTACACGTGGAACCGCACAAAATCCAGCTTCTGCAAGCTCTTGGTGAAGGTGACAAACAACAACAACGTGTGGAGTTCTGTAATTTCGTTCTTGGCAAGATGGAGGATGACAGTTTTCTTCCACGCTTAGTGTTTAGTGACGACGCAGCATTACATTTAAATGGAAAGGTGAACCGTCATAATGTGAAAATATGAGGTACAGAACAACCCTATGAAGTTGTACAACACAAGAGGGACTCTGCAAAATGTAATGTATGTTGAGCAGTTTCACGGGAAAAGGCGTACGGTCCATCTTTCACCGCTGACAACACTGTTACTCGAAGCACATATCTCGATATGCTTAAGAACTTTCTTTTCCCACAGTTGGAGTCCGATTCGAACAACTTCATCTAGCAACAGGATGTGGCACCGCGACGCTGTCGTCCGGAAGATGTGGTGTTTCTTTTTTTTAATTATATTCTGCTCAAATTATTATTCTCTTGTGAAGATTCAGAAATATGTTGTGAGTTCTGCACCACTTATTGGCGGGAAGAGCAAAGACTTTTTAAAAAACGTAAGTACTGTAAGTGATAGTTTATATTTCACCTGAAATCGTTTGCAGAAGGCGTAGCGTTCTCAATATTAAGAACAGAGTTCGCATTGCCACTTAATTTATCATGTTCGATCACGACCGGATATGAGACACAGCAACTACGAACACTGGACTCGCATTCGGGAGGACGACGGTTCAATCCCGCGTCCGGCCATCCTGATTTAGGTTTTCCGTGATTTCCCTAAATCACTCCAGGCAAATGCCGGGATGGTTCCTCTGAAAGGGCACGGCCGACTTCCTTCCCCATCCTTCCCTAATCCGATGGGACCGATGACCACGCTGTCTGGTCTCCTTCCCCAAAACCAACCAACCAACTACGAACAGAGAAACCTAAGGGACCAGACAGAGCTGCTAATTTTCTTTGCTATACTACACCACACATTAAAAGTAGTTGGATTTAAATCGCAAACAAGGTAAATAGCAATGCGCCTTCGGCCTTAACTATGACGTTTGCCGAGATGCAGTGGGTCCCTGGTAGCTGTATGAAAACTATAAACCCACCGTTATTTCTGTTGACATTAATAGGAGATGGATAGTATAGAAGTACTTTAAGTAATAAGCAGGCACTACAGCATTTGAGACCACAATAAACCAATTTAATTACCTTAGTCAGTATTTCTAACAATAGGCTCCGTACATTTCAATTTTATATCTTGCTGGCTGTTTCTTTAAATAAAGTCATTTAATATTTACGACATTTCATCTTAGCTGCACACATAAATTCTTACATAGCACAGCACAATAGTAATATTTTATTATAACTAGTTAGTGATTGCGGACCACCGTCCGCCGTCTTTAAATAATATCACGACTGTGTTAAAAGAAGAGGATTACAATTCTTCAGCTGTCAAAAGATAAGAAACACAAAATATCTCTAGCGATACAAATTATGAACAATTCGTATTCTGCGCCGTGGCGCGTAAGGTATTCTTTGAAATATCAGGTGGTCGCTGCTCAGCGACGATCTAAGAAACCTTTACACAGATGGGTTTTACGAACCTGCATGGTTAGATTATCGAATGTAAATTTATTTAAGTTATCGAAACAGATACTAATATTACAGTGCCTCCCATGAGGAGGGGAGGAATATCGTCCTCATGTCACTCGTAACATTAGTGGCTTTTAATACATGTCTATTGCTGAAATTGTGTGGTCATATAGTACTATACACTTGACGTTTCATAAAGTTACGATACTAGAGAAAACAGTCATTATTAAGATCATCAGTAAAAATTGTCTTTGTGCACTTATTCTGCATCTGTGTTTTGGTCACATGGTTTCTTAACATCTACAACAACATGGGAAGTATTACTATTCACAATACAGAGCTATATATACATTAAGTGGACATGACAGGCATTGTCGCAGAAAAAAAATACATACACATAGAAGTACCTATATAATCCTAAAATGCAACAAACTATGAATTTGGCATGACATTTTCATTATTCTTTCACACGGTTTCCAAATTTTCAATGTCTCTACAAGCTCGATAGGCTCGTGTTTATTCCATCGTAATATTCTTTCTTATTTTACACACATTGTACATTGGTTCGTGGATCACACTGTGCCGTCGAGTTATTTGTCAAGAATCTCTCACGATGAGAGTCCCTTTTCCACCACTTCACTGAATGGAGTTTTCCATTCTCCGTCAACTCATGGAATATGGAACATAAATAGAGAATACTCTGCATTAGTATTACTTAAAATTATCGGTTTAATTACAATAGGTTCAGGATGGCTAAGGATCATTTCTTTCTTTCTTTCATTTCGCACTGATTTCTGCTCTTGTTTACGACAGCGGTTAAGGCAAATATAAATCTCGTTCTGACCGTGACCGAAATTTATTCTAGTAGTGACCGTATTATTATTTGCTTAGTACAAATCGTTCTCTATCAGTCTCTAAAATATGATGTTTTCTATGTACATATAGAACAGTGTCCTTCAAAGTAGTATGATTATTGCCGGAGCGAGCCACGCGGACCTGGCCATTAAAGTTTCCAATATCCATTATTTCGTCAGACGCCGCTGCGCGGCGATGTTGACAGACCAACACCGGCCAGTATGGCGCGCGCTATCGTAGACTGTGTGTGTGTTGTGTTGTCCGCCGACAACGTGCTGCGTTTAAAGCACGTTGTTTGAGGGCTGCTGCTGTTGCGTCACCGAGGGAGCCTGCACGAAGTCATCTCGTCGTACCACTCGCCAACTGTCTGTTAAGGACTCACAGGTAAGTGAATAGATTTTGCTGGCTTGCGTGGGCTGCATGGCGAACGATACTTATTCACTGACCGTTGCACACGTTAAAAATAAACTGATGCACACAAGGTGTGGTTTAAAGAGTCGTGACACAGACTCGCTTTTGGGTGCACAAATTTTCACATTCACTTTCACAGGCGTTCGTGAACTAAACGTCGTCCTTCATCTCACTTTCTCTTTGCAAAAATAACACTTTCACAGAAGGATAACAAGATACCTTGCCTAACAATATTTACATAGTTTGTTTATATATACATATATATTCTTAATCTAATTGTCACGTCCGGTACAGAAATGCTGTTGATAATTCTCTTTATGGCTCTCTCTCTCGTCTACCAGTTAAAATTAACTCAGCTACCAGTTTCATTTATTCTTTACCGTCCAATTCTTATAAAAATTTTTAATTGTCTCAAAGACAAAGTAATAGACTTTCTCTTTGAGAACACGCCTCTTTTTATTACTCTTTTCATTTATGTGTCCATTAATTTGTGTTTACTGTGTTGTTTAAATTGAGGGCAGCCTCCATACAGAGAGACTGCCTCCTTTTCCATGCTGAATACTATTCGCTTCAAAATATACCGGCGATGACGGACTAATCGCTTGTTACAAAGACAACAAACTCAACTGCATGCCAAACAAGTGGCTTCACTCTAATTTGCTTCAACAAGCAAAATTTAACTGATCTCGTCGCGAACCTACACGCTTTTCATACGAGTTTGCTTCGCCTAGTACAAGTAAACCTCTACGAGCTGATCCTTGAAATAGGATGTTTGAAGGATTATCAGGGGTCGGTATTTTGGATAAGATTTTATAAAGGAACACAAAATTCAGCCTTTAAATAATCTGGACATTATAAAAATTATCATACTAAACAAGAAACATTTGTATGCGATCGCTTATGCTGCTGCAGTTGCTTTTTGCGTGTCATTCACTTAGAAAATATAACTGATTCATTTACATGCCTCTATGGATGTGCTTGTTTGACCAATTGTTTACTTGGTTACTTGACTCTGTAGTCTTCTACAAGAAGCTGTCATCCATTCATTTTATTTTTCATTTACTTTTTTTTTTTTTTTTTTTTTTTTTTTTTTTTTTTTTTTTTGAGGCATCACTTTTTAAAAGCATTGCGGACTGCTGTTATTAATCGCTACATTTAGTCTTGTGGCTGGCATTTCTCAAGTATAACATTTCCGTGGAACTTATAGTGTTATCTCTACCCCTTCTTTTACTTGCTACACCTTCGAATTTGCGTCAGCATAACTTATCTGCCATAGAATTTAAAACTCTGTTCCTAATTAAGTTTTCCCACATACATTACTTCTTCTAAGCATCCGATCTGACACATGTTCTTTAGCATATTATAATTTACTCCCTTTCTCTTTTACGTAATGTGTCGCTCTCATTACGATATCCTCTGTTATTCTTTGATTCTAGTCACGAAAAGTTATGACCCTTTATTTTACACAGGACTACAACTTGTCCTCCGAGAGCCTTTAGTTTCTCAAAAACAAAAAAAAAAAAAAAAAAAACGAGCATGCATCATATACTTATGTACTAAGTTCTCTCTTTATTAACTGCTGGCTTGTCATTTTTCTTGAGTTATCATTCGACGTCGACGACTTACCTTGTTCTCTGATGATGCTTTGTAATCGCCTCGTACTACTAATACTTGTAAATTTCTTGTGTTAGCATTGTGGAATTTTCTGAAGTCACTATGGTGGAACAGACCTTTAACGGTTCCAGTGACGGGGCCGGCTAGCAAGTAGCTTCCTGTGTGCGGCTTCCCGACAATAACAGATGGGCCTTCATAAACGCGCTGCCACTTACGATTTTTATTTCGTAGCTTCGATGGTTTAAAATGAGTCCTTAGTAAGAGTCTCTCACCTTCTCCATATTCAATAACCTTATTTACCTTTTTGTCAAATGCTTTCTTACGGAGGTTTGTATACGTTGTCGGTGAAATCAACGCCTGCCTGATTTTGGTGTCAGCTTCTTGTGGAGGCTAAAAAATGCTGTTTCTAGTTTTCTTAATTGTAGTGGTTATCCCTAGCGGATATCGCCCTTAACGTCTCCTCTCTTTCGTGTTGGTGTTGTGACTGTGGCACGAAGGGTGCTGGACAAGGATCTTGTCCCGTGTTCGATCCACTTTGCGCATAATAGATTTCTGTAGTCCTTAGCCGTTTAGGCTTCGGATTTCCTGCATAATCATTTGAGGGACCGGAAAAATTCATGTTTGTCGGAGGTCGAAATGTATTCTGGGCCATGTAGTGTATTGTGTTGTTATTATTAGCAAAATGTTGTTGTCTTCCACTTGTCCCATGCCATTTATGTGATTTCCACTCACGCGTCCTGTTAAAGACTGGTCCGCACTGATAATTTCCTTTGGTGGTTTGTTTCCGTACTGATTCTGTGGATAATTGTGTGTTGAGTTTCCGTACTGTGGCCGTTGTGTACTATCCACTGGATTGTACCGTTGTTTATTATTACCCTTCGGTCGAAACTGTCCACTTCCGTGCGACACCTGTTGATTTCTGCAGCCGCCGGACGGTTGGCAGTAAGCGTCGCTTCCGCGCGCCCTTCCCTCATTGCCATTGTTGGCCGCGTAAGGCCGGTATTACACTATCAAATTTCTTTGTCAAATATCTTTGTCAAAAAACCTTTGTCAAAGATATTTGATGGTGTAATAGGAACTTTGTCAAATGTCGTCCAATATTTGATCAAATGTAGGATCTCGCTGTAGATTTGATCAAAGAAGTCGCTTGTCTTCTGTTCACTGCAGTGTGACATGTTACCAAATGGAGCGCTAGCATCGCTGCAGCGTTCTGCCGTCTGTAGTGTTTTCATAAACATTGCCGGTAAATACAGTTGGTGTGTGCCGACAACTAGAAAATTAATAGTGATGTATGAAGCTGATGAGGCGCTTTACAACGTGAGGCACGCTGAATAGAAAAATAGATTAAGAAGATTGGAGACCTGACCTGACCTGACCTAACATAACATAACATAACATAACATAACCCTCTCCTGTAGCAAGGAATCGGAGTGTTACAGTGAGCCTGTCTTCTGCAGATGTGGCAGTTCTTAAGTGAGTATTGTGTTTTGTGATATGAGGATACACTTCATTGAGCACATACAGAAATGTATGCTCATCCATTCTTAAGTAATTGATGTATGACTTGACGTCTTCCACTGTAAGCTCACGTAACAAGTTTTGTTGAATGCTTTTATCGTGTCGTCGTAAAACCCACGGCTTCACCCAGATTAGATTAGTTTTTCATTCCATAGATCCGTGCTGAGGAGATCCTCGTGGATGTGGAACATGTCAATTTTTTAAGCTGAAATAACAATACTAATAGTATGAATAAATACAATACATCATTTGTTTCTGTTAAAAATTTCGTCAATGGAGTAGGAGTGGGCCACTAGTAAGTCTTTCAGGCTCCTTTTAACTGATCTTTATTTGTAACTAAATTTTTTGTGTTTGCTGGCAAACTATTGAAGATTAGTGTTCCTGAGCAGTGGAACCCTTTTTGAACTGAAGTAAGTGCTTTTAAGTCCTTGTGCAGATCATTTTTGTTCCTGGTATTGTATGTATGAACTGAGTTGTTTGTTGGAAAAAGAGATATATTATTTAGGACAAATTTCATTAAGGAGTAAATATACTGAGAGGCAGTAGTTAGAATACCCAGTTCTTTGAAGAGGTTTCAGCAGGACGTCCGTGAATTTACTCCACAAATAATACGTATTACACGCTTTTGGACTCTGAAAACTTTTGTTTGACTTGGAGAGTTACCCCAAAATATTATACCATATGGCATAATGGTATGAAAGTAGGCAAAGTATGCAAGCTTTTTCATTTTTATGTTGCCTTTGTGTGCTAACACTCGAATTGCAAATACAGATTTGTTAAGGCGTTTCTGCAGTTCTGTGGTGTGCTCCTCCCAACTGAATTTATTATCAAGTTGTAATCCCAGGAATTTAAAACTGTCAACCTCGTATGTATGGTCCCTTTTTTCCCCCCCACTTCTTTTCCGCATGTGCACACAATGCAATTGCGGTACGTGCAACTGCTGCAGTTAATAACAAGTTGTTGTCGGCCATCTTGAACTTTGACGAAAAATTTGATGACAGTGTAATACCCCTTCTAGAGCTACGTCAAAGATCTTTGTCAAATATATTTGACGGAATATTTGATCACATATTTGATCAAATCTTTGACAAAGAAATTTGATAGTGTAATACCGGTCTATTAAACTCCACTGTTTCGGCTGCTCACTTCATTCGGAGCGCTACCAACGTTTGCTACCGTGTCTTTGCGAATCAAATGCAATGAGTCCAATATGGAAAGAAATGCTTCAGTATCGTCCTCTCCCTTATAGAGATGGACAATTTAGTTTTCAAAATCATGATCGCGTCTTTATTTGTAATTGGCGAGTCCCAGAATTTAATTTTTGCTAAATATTTTTCTAAATATCTTCTGAGGCTGCCGTGTTTCGAACCGAACATTTCGGCATTGAACACTTCTTTTGTTAAGCGCTGCTGAACACCATCACTCCAAAATTTGTTCAGAAACATCCTCTAGAATTCATTATAGGCTCTGCACTTGTCTGTCATTTCTGTTCCCCATAAGGCGGCATCTCCTGTTATATACCTCGTTACGAACTGTATTCTTTGCTTGTCTGTCCAACTGTTCGGAAATACTCCAGATCGGGTGTATGACAAGTTTTTGCGGGTGAAAGGTTGGAAATGTTTTGTTTCAATACACTTTCTTCCTGCATTTGGGTTATGAGTGTTGGTGGGCTGTTCACTTCAGTGTGGTTCTGCACTGCGTCTGTCGGACTGTGGTATGACGTGTCGTCAAGTGGAGTGCGGTAATGATTTGCCTATTGTCATTTCGGTATGGGGTGGGGAGTGATTCCATGCGCTACCCATCGGATGTGAGGGACTTTCCACTTTGTTCTTTAGTGTCTGCACCTCTTCAGTGACCTGCTGCTTCCATTGAGGAAGGTCTTGTGCCAAAGTTCGCCTTATCTGTCCTAGCTCAGATAACACGGTGTTTCACAATTTTCCTGGTTCCGCCAAAAGATCGTAAGTAACTTCCCTCACTACTTCCTACAGTTCTGTCTTTATCTTTTTTTCTATCAGATGGTCTTTGGTTTTTATCCACTCTGTGTAGTGGTCGGATAACGCTTCGGCGTGAGCTTGTACCGTAATTTTTACATGCTCCTCTATGCCAAGGGATTCTACTTGTTTCGTCAAATCATCTGTCTCCTTTCCCATATTAAAGACAACCAGTTTCACGGCGCTGACCTTCTTTGACTTCGTATCACAATTACCCTTTAATGCTACAGTTTCGTTATGGTATGCTTCTACCGTGGCATTAACCCTTTCGTGGGCAAAATTATTGAGCAATTGTTTTTAATGAATGGAGAGCAGACAGTAGTTAACAGATAGGTATATTTATCATACAGAATATCAAATTTGCTCCAACTGTGAAAGTGAGGTCACACAACAAGGTGGGAAGTATTCTTCGCACTGCCCTTCCTTGGAGTTAAATTACAAAAACAACTTTTTCAATATATGTCATATTTATTTGATAAATTTACTTCTCTTGTTACAATGCTTATTCACAATTACATGCCATGAAATTTTCTGAAACTTGGGTCTATACAAAGTAGTATTTGACAATATGTACAAACACAGCAAGTGCGCTTTTCCGCAGCTTTGGTACTACAATCATGCCACCTCCTGTAGGTTTCTCCTAAAATGGCTTGATGCTCCCCTACAGCCACATGACGAACATTTTCAGGTACTTTACCCCTTTCTGCCAGAAAGATTTTTGTCCACGCCTTTTTCGGGATGAGAAGCCAGCGATCAATTGTCTGGCTACATGGATCCTGTATGTGAGCTGATCATGCTGTCGACTTTCTCTGTTACTTATTTTCTACAGGATAAAACTGTTCACTACGGCAACGTCCACCAGGAAACAAAATATTCTGTGCCACCATTTTACAGAACGTTTGCCAGTAGCATACCTTTCTCGTAATCGATAAAACTTATCGACACCACCCATTATTTTGTTGTTTACAGCCACAACTCCAGGACAAGAAATCTCTGTACTAGTACCATCCTTGTTTTCCCTTTTCACTGTGGCTGTTGATCTTGGGTCATGAATTGAGGACAAAAAAGTAACTGGGCGGCTATCCATCCATTTTACTGCAGAAATGGCTCCTTTTGTTTCAAACTGGAATTCTCCTCGTTCCAATTTTACGTTTTCCTTCATAAATTTGGGTAAATCTTTCCTTTTGGTCTTCACTGTCGCTCATCCATACACACCCTTCTTCAAAAGTGTTGACATCAATTTCACGGTGGTGAAGAATCTGTCAAATGCAACTACATTATTTTTATTATTTATTTCCTTTGTTAGATCTACTACAGCCCTTTCGCCCAATGAAAAGTCACTATCTGCCTATACTTCCCTGTGTAAACATCAAAGTTCATTATATATCCAGTGAGTGAATCTGACAAGCACCACACTTTGTAGCCTCGTTTCACCGGCTTCATTGGCATATACTGTTTCACAGACGATCGTCCTTTGAAAGGAATCATCGATTCATCCATTCACATAAATGATGAGGGCTCATAATTATTCTTACAGCTCTGCAAAAGCTTTTTAATCAATGGCAATTTATGCATTTATCATATTCTGGACGATTTCTTGGCTTTGCAGTTTCGTTGTTATTACAGTGGACATTCTCTACAATCTTTTTAAATCTTTTACTTGTCATTTCATTAGCAATTGGCTCTATTTTTAGTATAGGGTCTGAACTCCAGAAGTTAGAGAGCAAGAAGTTGGTGAATTCCCATTAGAATAAGACATCCAAGCGCTCATTGCTTGAGTAGTTGTGTCCACCCAGGTGTTTGATTGACATATACTACCACGATTTTGTTTTTGCATACAAGTTTGTTTCATTTACAATAAGAGTGAAAGCATCGTCATCAAAGAACTTAGAGAAATAAGTGAGCTCCCGATCATTGGCACTACAGAGAAATTTTGGTTTTCCTTCCATTCGTGTTTCAAAGTTGTTCTTTCCATTGTTGAAGTAATAACAGTCGCAGTTGCATTCTTCTTCACTTTCACTGTCCAACGTATCACTACTGGCAACAGTCGGAAGCACGAATGATTCACTGTCATGTTTATCACCATAAATGTCTTGTTCCACAGAAACATGCCTTGAATCACTGGTGACTGTGTTACCTAGAACATTCAGTTCATCTGCTGCACCTTCATCTCCTTCAGGTTCTGTCATCAGGTAATGAAAATAATATATTGTAAATTTCGTTAACATGTTTAGGATTGCTGAGGTCTAGGGAATGAGACATCTGAAAGGAAGGCAATGCAAATAAATAGAGAACTGGAGAGTGTAAAAAATACTATGACAGATTCAACGGAAGCAAGCACTTGGTTTGGTATGGTAAACTTGACATTCTTTAGTAACATAATGATCAGTGCATTATTTCTGAAACCCACTAAGTCAAAAGTGTCAAATAAATGTGGCTAAATATAGAAATATTCGTTCTAGAGATTAAAACAATGGGCTACCAAAGAGGTGGTGGGACGGACACTTCCCACCAACAAAATCAAATATTACAAGTAAAGTCCACAAGTAATGTAAGTAAAACACATTTTACAACAAACAGGGAACAGCAGATAATAAGACACCATAGCAAAAATCAAAAGTATCACAAAATGTCACGCAAACAGCACTGAAAGGATCCTCTACAGAGCAACACTCAGCTATACTAAGCCTCTGCGCGAAGGTACAGCAAAAAAACAGTGGGAACTGTGAATCCCACGGGACTAGGAGCTAGTTCATTGTAGTGGGAAGCATGTTTCCCACGGATCACGAAAGGGTTAATTTCACCCTTGGCAGCTCCTAGTGCTGCATCAAATTTATTAGAGACAGATTATTTATTAGAGATCTCAGCCTCAACCTGTTTACAGATCTCAGTTTTTACTGCTTCGATTTGCCCACTTATTTCCGACATGACCTTGCCCAATCGGGTATTCAGATCAGTTTTCAAGTCGGTAGTTATTTCAGTTTTTACCACTTCAAATTGTTTATTTAAATCGGTAAAAGCTCGCATTAGTTCTTTTTGTTTTCCTCCTCTCGTTCAGCTCTCTCTCTTGCTTTTCGTTCTTTTTCTAACCGCAATTGTCCCTTTTACCTATCATTATTTTCCATCCAATTTTGGATTTGAAGACGCGTAGCATTCGTATCTACAGTTGGGTTGCTACCCGCAGGAATCGTTTGAATTGTTTGGTCTTTGTTAATCGTATCACCGGCGTTAGCCCCCGCCTCCACTCGCATGCTAATTGCACGTGAGCGCAACGAATATTGAGTGCTGTTCATATTGTCATTGTCACCTGCTGTCGGGATTGATTTCTGTTTACCCTCCTCCATCTCGCGGTGTCTGTTCGTCAACAGTATTACGTCAGCTACACGCGGTCTGCTACGCGGGTCGTCTGTCCTTTGCTTGTGACGTCAGGTCACGTGCTGTCTGTCAAGTATGGGAGTTTCACTCACCTAACAAGCGACTGTGAACTGAAGCGGACAAGACAAGATGGAAGACGGGTACACTAAACAACTGAATTAGCACACAGCGCTAGCATTTTACATGTAACACGACGCCATATTTAAACATTGACATCAAGCTCAACAATGGAATTCCGACACTACGTTGCAAAACCTACTAAATTCTGACTAAAAAAATAAGTTTAAGCTGATTTTATAAATGTGCTGATGGAAATAAAAGGAAGAATGGTAATGTAGCTCGAAAGACAACTGTACTACTGAAGCGTCACAACTGCATATGAAATTTTTTCTTAATTTACGTTTGATGTCTTGGAAGTCGGTAACTGGGTATAAAATTTCTCCTTTTTCCGCCGTCGGCTCGCCTTTCCTCCTTGAAATTTTCGTCCACAATTTTTTAAGCGCGTAGCGTCCGCATGAAAAATAAATGTATTGTTAGATACATCTTTATTAACAGCAAAGAGGAGTGATTTTCGTGATTTCAGTCAAGTCCCTGTTCGGGCGCCAAGTGTGGTGGTATTTTTTTCTTTTAAAAATATTATATTTTGATCAAATTATTATTCTCTTGTGAAGATTCAGAAATGTGTTGTGAGTTTTGCACCACTTATTGGCGGGAAGAGCAAAGACTTTTGAAAAAACTTAAGTACTGTTAGTTATAGTTTATCTATATATCACCTGACATCGTTTGCAGAAGGCGTAGCGTTCTCAAGATTAAGAACACAATTCGCATTGCCACTTAATTTATTTGTGTTCGTGATCATGTTCGGATATGAGACATAGCAACTACGAACAGAGAAACCTAAGGGACCAGACAGAGCTGTTAATTTTCTTTGCTATACTACACCACACGTTAAAAGAAGTTGGATTTAAATCGCAAACAAGGTAAATAGCAGTGCGCCTTCAGCCTTAACTATGACGTTTGCCGAGATGCAGTGGGTCCCTGGTGGCTGTATGAAAACTATAAACGCACCATTATTTCTGTTGCCATTAATAGGAGATGGATAGTATAGAAGTACTTTAAGTAATAAGCAGGCACTACAGCATTTGAGACCACAATAAACCAATTTAATTACCTTAGTCAGTATTTCTAACAATAGGCTCCGTACATTTCAATTTTATATCATGCTGGCTGTTTCTTTAAATAAAGTCTTTTAATATTTACGACATTTCATCTTAGCTGCACACATAAATTCTTACATAGCACAGCACAATAGTAATATTTTATTATAACTAGTTAGTGATTGCGGACCACCGTCCGCCGTCTTTAAATAATATCACGACTGTGTTAAAAGAAGAGGATTACAATTCTTCAGCTGTCGAAAAATAAGAAACACAAAATATCTCTAGCGATACAAATTATGAACAATTCGTATTCTGCGCCGTGGCGCGTAAGGTATTCTTTGAAGTATCAGGTGGTCGCTGCTCAGCGACGATCTAAGAAATTTTTACACAGATGCGTTTTATGAACCTGCATGGTTAGATTATCGAATGTTAGTTTATTTAAGCTATCGAAACAGATACTAAAAATGGCGTCGGGGCAACAGAAAGCGTTTTGTGTTCCACGTTTTGCGCAGTATGGGTCAGTAATAACTGTTCAGCGTGTCTTTGGTACTAGGTATGGTGTGGATCCTCTTACAGCACAGAGCATTAGGCGATGGCACAAACAGTTCCGAGAAACAGGATGATAAAGCAAATCGCCGGGCCGTCCCCGAGTGTCTGACACGACGTCGAACGCGTCCGCCACAGTTTCAGGAGGAGTCCGCAGAAACCCTTTCGCGTGCAGCTCGGCAGCTCAGCATGTCCCCGATGTCCGTCTGGCGCGTGTTGCGTCTACGTTTACACGTGGAACCGCACAAAATCCAGCTACTGCAAGCTCTTCGTGAAGGTGACAAACAACAACGTGTGGAGTTCTGTAATTTCGTTCTTGGCGAGATGCAGGATGACAGTTTTCTTCCACGCTTAGTGTTTAGTGACGACGCAGCATTACATTTAAATGGAAAGGTGAACCGTCATAATGTGAGAATATGAGGTACAGAACAACCCTATGAAGTTGTACAACACAAGAGGGACTCTGCAAAATGTAATGTATGTTGAGCAGTTTCACGGGAAAAGGCGTACGGTCCATCTTTCTTCGCTGACAACACTGTTACTCGAAGCACATATCTCGATATGCTTAAGAACTTTCTTTTCCCACAGTTGGAGTCCGATTCGAACAACTTCATCTAGCAACAGGATGGGGCACCGCGACGCTGTCGCGCGGAAGTGCGGAAGTCTTTAGATCAAAGGATTACTGAACGATGGATCGGCCACACTGGACCAAATGATTCAGCCTTACATTAGTGGCCTCAAATGTCACGGGACCCGACCCTATCTGATTATTTCTTGCGGGGGCTTATAAAAAACTGTTTATGTGCCTCCGTTACCGACAACGAGGAATGAACTGAGACATCACGTAACAGCAGCTTTGGAAGCTGTAACTCGAGGCATGCTCGCTGCAGTGTGGGAACAATTCGAACACCGCATCTCGAGGGGGTCATATTGGACACCTATGAAAAGGTATGCGAAAAACTTTTCTAGTTTCCCGTTCATCAGAAACCAAATTCATTGTATATGTTTATTAGTTTCAGAAATATAGACGTGCGAAATCGGATGATTCTTTTTGGTACATCCTGTGTTTGGCGTCTTGCCGCTTATGCACGACTTGTCTAGCAACGGCCCTGCAACACAGGGGTGTCCGAGCTGTGCACACGGGCTGAGCAGCAGGATATTTTCTTACTTCTATCCACACAGACCATAGCTCTGAAAGCTCCAAAACTTCGTATGAACAGATAATTATACTGTTCTTGACTGTTTCTGCGAAACTAATGAAGACGATGGGGAACAGGACAAACGTTTTGTTTAATTGCGTACATTTCCTCACAAATGATGTTCAAAACGCTCGCCGTCGACTGCAACGCACATAGCGTCTGTAGCGTCTGTTGTAGGCAGCGGCTGTGTTCCTCGCCTGAGCACACGCAAGTGAGCTACGCCTTGAAATTGTCACGCACCACGACACTACGTAGCCTAATGTCACTTTGGTTGTTTCGCGTGTGAGTGCTTGCGATGATGCGCGTGGTACTTACACCCGTGATTTTCAAACAGCTGTATCAGATATGGTTAAGGTAAAGGGCAAATGTTCATTTGAAGTTTTTTTGTTCACATCACCAGTACTGACACCAGTCAAAGCGTGTACCTTTCCTCCTGAGTCACCTTGTATAACAGATACAACGAGAAAAAGGAAGATTACATTTTATGGACACTTAAAAAGGATGGGTAACCAGAGGCTCCCGCCATCTTGGATTACGTCATCGCCGCCACCTTGAATAAATTTGGCAACAAAGCACCGTGTATTGACGCATAGGTTGCCCTACTACTTATATATTGCATTGTAAAGTCCTGTGGTCAATGTTGTGGCATGACTAGAGAGGATGACTGTGTGTCCTATTGTGAGGTACGTATAGATTCAGCACATCGATAACCGTGAGAGATTTTTTTACATGGAAAATTATGTGCGCTATAGATGCTGAGATTGGTTCCAGAAGCACAGCTGTGAATTGCAGACATTACCTATGCATGGATCTGTGTCAGACTGTAGCAGCAATGGTAATATTTAATTGTAGTTACACTGGTAATAATTTAGTTCCTGGCTTCCATTATCCTTGTGAGTCTAGTATGTATTTGATGATCTATAGACAACTTTAGGGGTTTAACTGTGAATGCACTTTAGCGATCTGTGCAAAATAATTTTACCACTGAAAGTCACGCCTGCAGAAAGAAAAGGTGGATGGTGCTTTGATACCGACAACAGTAATTTGGTGGGTAAATTCGGTTAGAGGCAATCATAGTGCTCGATTCATTCACGTCCTTTGTGCTGGGATATAGGAGCCTCTACATAGCAGTGAGAACATTTGCGTATGTTGAGAGCAGGGAGCGTAACATGTGATGGAGTGGGTAGCACGTTACATCCACGAGGAAGACTGCATTCGACATTATTCTGCGTTATTTTCGTAAACAGGTTCCGTTAGGGCAGGAAGTTTTGTGCATACAGGCTGAGACATCAAGAAAGCGAGCGTTAACTATTTCTGGGGCAGTATACAATTTCTGTGAGGTCAACCCAGTTATTGTTTTTTACACAGTCACGTGATATGACTAAGACTGAGAACATTATTAGATGCGTTTGCGAAGGTTTGTGGCTACTCTGTCATCAACAGTGAAGACAGGCGCTGCCGTGAAGTGCCCCGCAAACAGGGGCTGCGCCTTGGAGTTCTGTGACTTCAGTATAACAGCGGCTGTATACCTGAAAATAGATGCAACTTCCAACTGCATTCGGCGGTGGCTCGCGTGTGTTACAGATCGTGGGTCCCTGGCTGGTCGCACCAGCACCAGTGTCTAGGTGAACACCTATTTGGATAGCAATTTCCCTGCTGTCAAGTATGAAAGGGGCACCACCACCACCTCATGTGTGCGGGCCCTTATTGGGCGTCTGTGTGTGGTTTGACAGCTGATAGCTGCGTCACTTGGCAGGGGTTGTCGCTAACCTCCCATGGGCTCTAGTGCATAGGGGGTGGCGGTGGTGCTTCTAGGTGTTGATTGCATTATTTTGAGCGTAGGGCTGTAGGCTGTGCTATGCGTTATTTGGACAGTTTATGAGTACTGAGCGTGTCTACACATCACTGTGCTGCAGTTTTCAGGTCTGTACTGAAATTATTTCGGTAAATTAGGAGTTGTTTGTGTGTCTGCAGACTGTGTATTGTGACCCCAAGCACATCAGGGGGAGTGTTTTGTGTCAGTGTGATAAATATACTCCATCCATAAATAAAATGTTCCAAAATAAACAGAGCGCACTCCTTGCTTACTCTCCCCAGCAGCCCAGCACAGCCTGAGTCATTTTTGTGCCATTTTCTCCCTACAGAGCACAAACTGAGATAAGGTCGCAGGAGGGATGACAGTGCCCTCTGGTGGCAGTAATGTGTACTAGGTCAGTTGGAGTCTAGATCTAGTGGTGGAGACATTGCTTGCAAAATAAAAACTTATGTCCATCATAGGCAGAGGCGTTTTCCTGCCAATTCCCCCACCATCTTGGATGGCACCATGTGCTGTGCACATTATCACACGTTAGTACATGTTGCACTGAGATGTCAGTCAGTTGAGGATCCTGGTCGAGAGTTTAACTATTTCCTTCCAAGTCAAGGTGGGCAAGCCACTCACGAATGTTCATTCCAAGTGCACGGTAGTTCTTTCTGGTGGTGTCAATATGTACTAGGCCTCACAATCTATGCCGCCATCTTTAATAACGGTAGTCACATCATAAGATGACGTCATGGACGACAGCAACCTCTGGTGCAAGTACTGTGTACTAAGTCAGTTAGGGTCTGCAGCTCTTGGTGAACACAATGTATGGCGCCATCTTGGATTATGTCACAGCTGACAGAGCCCTCTGGTGGGGGCGCTGTGTACTAAGTCAGTTGGAGTCTGGAGCTCTTGGTGAACACATTGTATGCCGCCATCTTGGATAATAGTACTTGCATCATCACCTGAAGTCACAGTAGCGCCCTCTGGTGCTGGTTCTGTGTACTATGTCAGTTTGAGTCCAGATCTCTTGGCGAACACACTATTTGCCGCCATCTTGGATTATGTCACAGATGAGGGCGCCCTCTGGTGGTGGCGCTGTGTACTAAGTCCGGAGCTCTTGGTAAACGCACTGGATGGCCGTACTGTATGAAAATGATTAAATAAAGACTTATGACCATGTCATTTTCCCAAGTATCTTTAAGAGGAGGTGGCAATCGGGTGACTGAGGTTAGTACAAGTGTCCTTTCTGTCGCGTCATTTCCTTAGCTTAGTAGAGACACGAATTGACCTTTGTTTACCGCCAAAATTCAAACTTGGCGGCATTTCATAGGAAGAATTGACAGTCGGGAGTGGCCGAGCGGTTCTAGGCGCTACAGTTTGGAACCGCGCGACCGCTACGGTCGCAGATTCGAATCCTGCCTCAGGCATGGATGTGTGTGATGTCATTAGGTTAGTTAGGTTTAAGTAGTTCTAAGTTCTAGGGGACTGAAGACCTCAGAAGTTAAGTCCCACAATGCTCAGACCCATTTGAACCATTTTTTGACTTAGTTTAGTGGAGGTGGTCCAAGTGACCTATTTTCCTGCGATTTTCTTCGGTGTCATGCATTGTCCTGTTTCTTCGTCATCTGCAGAGCTAGTTGGCATATGAACTTGTACTACTGTAGTAGGTGTGGGCTTTGTATCTATCTTGGCCACAATAATGCGTTCACTATGCTGTTTGTAGTAGCTTACCCGCATTCCTATTTTCCTATTCATTATTAAACCTACTCCTTCATTACCCCTATTTGATTTTGTGTTTATAACCCTGTAGTCACCTTACCAGAAGTCTTGTTCCTCCTGCCACCGAACTTCACTAATTCTCACTATATCTAACTTTATCCTATCCATTTCCATTTTTAAATTTTTCTAACCTACCTGCCCGATTAAGGGATCTGACATTCCACGCTCCGATCCGTAGAACGCCAGTTTTCTTTCTCCTGATAATGACATCCTCTTGAGTAGTCCCCGCCCGGAGATCAGAATGGGGGACTATTTTACCTCCGGAATATTTTACCCAAGAGGACGCCATCATCATTTAATCATATAGTAAAGCTGCATGCCCTCGGGAAAAATTACAGCTGTAGTTTCCCCTTGCTTTCAGCCGTTTGCAGTACCAGCACAGCAAGGCCATTTTGGTTGCAAGGCCAGATCAGTCAATCATCCGGGCTGTTGCCCCTGCAACTACTGAAAAGGCTGCTGCCCCTCTTCAGGAACCACACGTTTGTCTGGCCTCTCAACAGATACCCCTCCATTGTGGTTGCACCTACGGTACGGCTATCTGTATCGCTGAGGCACGCAAGCCTCCCCACCAACGGCAAGGTCCATGGTTCATGGGGGAGGGGGGGGGGGGAGGGATTTCATATCGATTCCGTATTCCTGGATTTCCGGAAATCTTTTAACACTGTACCACACAAGCGGCTGGTTGTGAAATTACGTGCTTATGGAATATCGTCTCAGTTATGTGACTGGATTTGTGATTTCCTGTCAGAGAGGTCACAGTTCATAGTAATTGACGGAAAGTCATCGAGTAGTGTTATAGGCCCTTTGCTGTTCCCTATCTTTATAAACGATTTTGGAGACAATCTGAGCAGCCGTCTTCGATTGTTTGCAGACGCTGTCGTTTATCGACTAATAAAGTCATCAGAAGATCAGAACAAACTGAAAAATGATTTAGAAGAAATAACGGAATGGTGCGAAAAGTGGCAGTGGACCCTAAATAAGGAAAAGTGTGAGGTCATCCACATGAGTTCTAAAAGAAAGTCGTTAAAGTTCGGTTACACGATACATCAGTCTAATCTAAAAGCCGTAAATTCAACTAAATACCTAGGTATTACAATTATTAACAACTTAAATTGGAAGGAACACATAGAAAATGTTGTGGGGAAGGCTAACCAAAGACTGTGTTTTATTGGCAGTAAACTTAGAAAATGTAACAGACCTACTATGGAGACTGCCTACACTACGCTTGTCCGTCCTCTTTTAGAATACTGCTGTGCGGTGTGGGATCCTTACCAGATGGGACTGATGGAAAACATCGAAAAAGTTCAGAGAAAGTCAGCACGTTTTGTATGATCGCGAAATATGGGAGAGAGTGTCACAGAAATGATACAGGATTTGGGATGGACATCATTAAAAGAAAGGCGTTTTTCGTTGCGGCGGAATCTTCTCACGAAATTCCAATCACCAACTTTCTCCGCCGAATGTGTAAATATGTTATTGACACCGACTTACATACGGAGGAACGATCACCACGATAAAATAAGGGAAATCAGAGCTCGTACGGAAAGATATAGGTGTTCATTCTTTCTGCGCGCTGTACAGGATTGGAATAATAGAGAATTGTGAAGGTGGTTCCATGAACCCTCTGCCAGGCACTTAATTGTGATTTGCAGAGTATCCATGTAGATGTAGAAGATGGTGCTTGAAGTGATCGCTGTAGCAAGCAGAAATCTACAGATACCAGAAATTCAGTGCTGGCACCTGGTTTGACCAGAACCGAGGTGGAATCGCCCTACACGTCAGGAGCCCGAAGATAGCGTAGTAAATCGCTGAAACTGGTAGCCAAATAAAATGTTTGGAAATTAGGCGGCTGAAAGGTGTTTGATTTGACATTCTGAACCGAACAGCCGAGTCCCGCAACCATCTTTGGAAAGATGGACATACAAAGACTCCATGCACTTCCACTTTCGGTAGTACAACTTGAATCGCAGAAATCTGCGCTCATTTCATTCTGGAATATTTTTCACCAAATGTCTCTCTTCTTTCGTTGGGCAATAATGCCAAGGCAGCTTTATAGATGTTTGTCTCGTTATTTGAAAGCCCAAAGTCGGCGAGAATGGTGTATACTTGCGAAAACTGTTTGCTACAACACTTGGACGTATCATCTGTTGACAAGTCTTATTTACTTCTTACAGCCTCTCTCCCTGCTCTTCCGGGGTAGCCGCGCGGTCTGAGGCACCTTGTCACGATCCGCGCGGCTGCCCCCGTCGGAGGTTCGAGTCCTCCCTCGGCCATGAGTGTGTCTGTTGTCCTTAGCGAAGTCAGTTTAAGTAGTGTATAAGTCTAGGGACCGATGATCTCTGCACTTTGGTCCCATAGAAGCTTACCACAAATTTCCAAAAATTTTCTCTTGTCTCTGCATCTTAGAGATGGGTAGTTCGCGAACGAACGGGTGCAAAGGAACGGTTCACCAAGATGAACGAAAGGACCGGGGAACGAATTCCAAGGAACGATCGGTTCATAGTTCACTTCGGTCGCGGCGGTCTACTTACAGTTCCCGGGAATGAGGAACGATCGGTTCATAGTTCACTAGTTCACTTCGGTCGCGGCGGTCACTTCGGCAGTTCTCGTTCCAGCCTCGGTCGCGTGCTCGCCTCAGTCTCGGTCTCCCTCGGCCGCACTCGTCGTTCTTCGCATGACCACCTGTCTCAGTTCCAACGCCGACTGCTCCTAGTTAGTTCAATATCCAGTTGTTCGTTTCGTTCACTGCGCTCGCCTATTTTACATGTGTTCCAAACTTTTCTTGCACTTGGCTCTGGCTATTCAGCGTCCACGACCGGTAATCAGAGAGTATTTTATAGTTACGTAAATTACATAAAAGTTACGTTGTATGTAATAGGTACGTCTTTTCAGGTAACAAAAGGGCATTTCAGCTCACTTCATTATATCGATGAACAGCAGAAGACATACTTATAACAAGGCAAGTTTTTTTGTTATTCATATATTTTTTGGTTTCATCGACTTGATTTGGCAACTAACTTTCAATAATTTGCTTAATTTGTAGTGTAAGAAATTCATATAAAACGATTTTCGTGTATCTTTCATATACAAAACATTACATTTAGGAAGGCTCTAATTATTTTTAAGTTTAGTTGTTTCCAATTTGCATTACCTGCTAGTTTGGTTTCTGTGAAAAAAAAAGTGGGTTGTGGGTCATTCTGGCTCAGTAGGAAAAGCGGTGCCTCTCCATTTGAAAAGACTCAGATTACCATAAAATCGTATTTACTTATTATCTCAAAAACAATTATTCAGAAGGAGCTTTCAAACCAAAAACTTTATTACTGCGAACTTAATTATTATTATTATTATTATTATTATTATTGCTGCATTAACTTTAATAATGCGACATAGAAACCTAATTTTTACTAAGCGTGTGACGCAAGTATGATGAGAAAACCACATTTTATTTTATGCTTCCAAAGAGTCTGTCCTTCGCCTACGAACTCAGAGACAACGTGAAGTATACACAGCGTGTAAACGATTATTGTTTAGAACGTAGCATTGCTATGTAGCGGAAGCCGAATTTTATACAAGACACTTGTGGTCTATTAAGTTGGGAAACAGCCACAAACAGGTTTACAAGACTACATGTGCTATATAGCCCATGCGCGTCGCGTGAGATTTTCATGTTCTCTTCTCCAGCTCTCTACACATCGACATCGATTGTTTTGCAGTTGTTGCTTGCATTAGCTTGTTATTTCTTCACTGCCTAATTATTATATGTTTGTCTGTTTGTTGTATCTGTTGTATCTGCTCGTAACGGGTAACACATCGTCCGTAATTGGCGAGCAGTCTGTACTCGGGGCCGGTTTTCCGTACGCCACCCTATATTATTTCCCTGCGATCAGCCACACAACGCTACAGTTGGCTGAACGAGAGGTTCTGCACAATCATAGAAATTACTTCTAAAAGTGTGTAAGAATTCTGTAATGAATAAAAACTCTATACCCCCAGGGGGAGGCAAGTGCCCCCTCTTGGTGCCCTCCATCCTTCAGTCACCTACACTCCTAGTTTTCAGCTTTTCATAAGGACCGTATACCAAGCACAAATGAAGGGTGAACGAGTAAAAATGAACGGTTCCCAAAAAAGAACGATCAGCAGTGAACTAGTTCCCAAGAATGAACGAGTTTGCCCATCTATAGTGCATCTCTCTGATTTTCCTGCGATTTTGCCCCTACTAATATAAAGTTCTCTTAGTTGGTTGCTGCTCATATCCTCGATTATGCAGGCAACCCAGCTCCTCTCAATATATTTTGGAAATAGAAGTCTCTCCCTTTCGTGCCCTTTTCTTTGCCTGGTTCAAAGTCTTCCTTACTTCCGACCGAGTGTCATCCAGAACTCCAGACTTCTATAATCACTGCATGGAACCTCTCCTGTGATGGCTTGTTTGTGATTTGCCAGGCCTGTTTACTGTATCCTTCGCACTCTCACATTGGTTGAAAAATGGTTCAAATGGCTCTGAGCACTATGGGACTTAACAGCTGTGGTCATCAGTCCCCTAGAACTTAGAACTATTTAAACCTAACTAACCTAAGGACATCACACATATCCATGCCCGAGGCAGGATTCGAACCTGCGACCGTAGCAGTCGCGCGGTTACTCTCACATTGACGGACAATACAGAAATTGTGTTGCTTTTGAATACTACATGCTTCAAGCCGATTTATTATCAAGTGACTTACGTGGCTACATTCACCAAATGGAACCTTTCCTGGGAAGCGAGTAGCTTGTTTCCAATGCACTACTGCCCATTTACTCTAACTCCCGCACACTCACATTGACGACGCGACATGCAGGCTTCTCTCCCAGCGACTAATACGGCTACAGTCACCACATGGAACCTCTCCTCAGAGTTCAGTAGCTTGTTTCCGATGCACCACTGCCCGTTTACTGCAAGCCTTGGTCCCTCACATTTACGATGTGACACACAAATTGCGACGCGGTTGAGTACTCAGGCTCCACGCCGACTTCCCTGCAAGTGACTAATGCGGCTACAGTCACTGCATGGAAACTCTTTTGGGTGTCCAGTTGCTTGTTTCCGGTGAACCACTGCCCTTTGCTTTAACCCTCGCACTCTCACGTTAACGGTGCTACACAGAAATTGCGTCGAGGTTGAATGCTACGGTTTCCATGCCGATGTTTCCTCCAAGCAACTAATGCGGCTACCGTTACCGCATGCAATCTCTCCTGGATTGCCAGTAGCTTGTTTCCGATGCACCACTGCCCATTTACTGCAACCTTCGGACGCTCACGTTGATGATGCGACACAGAAATTCATTTGCGATTGAATACTACAGGCTCCATGCCGACTTCTCTCCAATCGATTAACGGGGCTACGGTCTCTTGAATGGAACCTCTCTTGGGAAGCTATTAGCCCGTTTCCGATGCACCACTGCCAATTAATGTAACCTTCGCACCATGTGATTGACGATGCGATAAAGAAATTGCGTCGAGATTGAATACTATAGGCTCCATCCTGACTTGTTTCCAAGCACCGCATATGGTATGGCAGACCAGTATTCGATCGAGAGGACACGAGGTACTTTGTACCGCAGCCTAAAATCGGCCTCTTGCCTCATGACGATAATAGGGATGTTTGTGATGACGGGATTTAAAGTCTCCCATACTTACACTACTCACTTGTTACGAGAAAAGGGCTGGGGGGAGTGAGAGGGAGCGAGCGACAGAGAGAGAGAGAGAGAGAGAGAGAGAGAGAGAGAGAGAGAGAGAGAGAGAGACAGAGAGTCCGCAGAGTAGTAGTATGACACTTTTATCATATTGTAAGTTATTTTTGTGTGTGTGTGTGTGTGTGTGTGTGTGTGTGTGTGGGAAAATAAAGGGTAAAATAAGAAAAAGTGAAAAATTTATATATATGCACACCATTTGTGCGAAAGAAAGAATAACCATAAACAGAAAAAATATTAAAAAGCAAAAAAAGTAGAAAAATATATTTATATAGTTGTTCATACGCAATGTTATGTCTAGCCTCAAAATATACCGGGTGATCAAAAAGTCAGTACAAATTTGAAAACTTAATAAACCACGGCATAATGTAGATAGAGAGGTAAAAATTGACACACATGCTTAGAATGACATGGGGTTTTATTACAACAACAACAAAAAAAAACGAAGTATTCCTAGACGCGTGGAAGATCTCTTGCGCGCGTCGTTTGGTGATGATCGTGTGCTCAGCCGTCACTTTCGTCATGCTTGGCCTCTCAGGTGCGATTATTGGCTTTGGGGTTACCTGAAGTCGCAAGTGTATCGTGATCGACCGACATCCCTAGGGATGCTGAAAGACAACATCCGACGCCAATGCCTCACCATAACTCCGGACATGCTTTGCAGTGCTGTTCACAACATTATTCCTCGACTACAGCTATTGTTGAGGAATGATGGCGGACATATTGAGCATTTTCTGTAAAGAACATCATCTTTGCTTTGTCTTACTTTGTTATGCTAATTATTGCTATTCTGATCAGATGAAGCGCCATCTGTGGGACATTTTTTGAACTTTGTATTTTTTTTTTTTTGGTTCTAATAAAACCCCACGTCATTCCAAGCACGTGTGTCAATTTGTACCTCTCTATCTACATTATTCCGTGATTTATGAAGTTTTCAAATTTATACTGACTTTTTGATCACCCGGTATATTTACTCAGCATGTGCGTGTCGTGAATAGAATAGCTTTTAGATTTTTCAACTGCCACTAGTCATTCAAGTCACAATATTTTTTGAATGTACAGTCTTAGACATAAAAAGTGACCGCAGGCCGGCCGTCACAGAGACTGAGTCCGAGTCGTTCACTTAAGGTGGAGAATAAAACCGACCGCCCCTGACAACGCTAATTCAGGCCATCCACACAATGTGGCAACACTGTTACATGCGGAAGTGTCAGCAGAAACTGTTGTCTACTTGCGAGAGATGGTTGTGTTGGGTGAGCCCGTGGTCTAGTGGTAACCGTCACGAATTCTAATCTTACAGTCGCGTGTTCGCGTCCAGTTCTATAATTTTCTTTTTGTCTCTTTTCGGCCGTCGTCTTAAGTTTTGAGGCTGATTGAGCATCGGAGATAATTGGCTTCACATTCTACCCACAAGCAATAACTAATACTTCCAGAAACAATTCCGCAGAACAGCTCGTGGCTGCGTCGCGATCACAACAGCTTACGCTCGAGTGTTTCCCCGCGCTGCAGCGGCTACCGGCCTCCGGCCAGACGCCACCCGCCGCCTGAAGTTGGGTGCCAGTGTATGTATCAACTGCCATTTTCGAATCTGAAGTTCTAGTTATCATCTTGCAGTTAAGCATTGGATTTTGCATACTTGAAAATCATGAACTACTGTTAAGCGTTGTAAAATTGGGTCGCAAGTGGAAAAAGGTGTAACATCTGCCACACAATATTTACTTTTGGTATAATAAAGGGGTGAATGCAGAGGAGGCAGCTCGTAAGATTTGAACTGTGTGTGGAGTGACTGCTTTTGGAAAAAAATATGCCAGATAAAGAAGTTCTTGCTTCAACAAAGATCGTTGTGGCTTGAACGATTTTCCACATTAAGGAAGTCTCGACTACTGATATAAGTGATGGATTACCATTTAACCATCATGCGACATTTACGTTCAGCAGACAAAGTCCAGAAGTCTGATGTAGGTGTACTGCATGCACTAATTCGAAACAACAAAAATCAACGAAGCGCCTTTTATTGCAGTTCTGCTTGACCGTCGTCAGGTCGCTCATTGAGCATTCCTACGCAGTACTGTTACTGGTGACGAGTTATGGTGCCTTTATCGTTAACTGCCTAAGAAGAAATAAAAGGCTGAGCCCCACCAAAAGACGTAAACTCGAGCAAAGAGTAGTGTGCACAGAATGTTTTGCATCTGCTAGCTCCAAATGTGTGTTTTGCACAACGAATTCTTCATCAAGGGTTTGTCCATCACAGCTGGAATTTGGTGTTAAGAATTGAGACAACTTTCGTTCGCAGTGTAAGAAAATCGGCCGACAAAACTACATCACGTCTGATACTACATGATAATGCACTCTGTTGATTTGAGAAACAAAACTAGCCATAAGCTTGATAGGGAAGTCATATTTTAGGCACTTGTCCCTCTGATCGTTTACTCATAACATTTTACCTTTCCCGCTTTTGATCGATCAACCGTGAAGGCAATTCATTTCTAGACGAAAATGCTCTTCAAACTACACTGGCTTAATGACATCGTTAGATCCAGTAGGTTTCTACAGGAGTAGAATTGGTAAACTACTTTAGCATTGTCAGATTGTTTTACATATTGTGGACGAATATACTGTTGCTGATTAATTTCTCTTTGATGATTACTGTTATGTTCAATAAACTAACGTAAAACGCAATTAAATATTCACTTTACTAAAAGCAAATTGAATTCAACTTACTACAGAAACATCTCGACGCCAGTCTACCTTAATAAAGCATTAAGCACTTGTAACACGATTGTGCCTATTTTAATACGAATTAGTAGGATATTACCGACTTTTGACTCCGAAAAGGTATGTATTTACTTCATGTCCTGTATCATACTCAAGTCTTATGAAAATGTGGCAGTTCATAATTCAAATTACGTATCCACAACAACAGAATATATGTCGGCAGAAGTCAAAAGTGGAATTATGAATATTCGTAGTACCATAAGGTTTTCGCTCTGACGCTAAGGGGGTACTGAATGTAGGAAGACGACTTTTGCTGGAGAGTTGTCTTACGATTGCCTTATTGAGTTTCTACCTACCTGCTTCTAGCTCTGCTACGAACGGAATTGAAAACATGGCTTTCAGCGAATCTCGAAAGGCGAACGAAAGCAACTTGCACCTGGTAGGCAAGAACATTACCTCGCAGCTAGCGAAAATGTGCGGCAGATGTGCCTTACTTATAGGCCCAGTAGCCCCCCCCCCCCCCTCATGATCCGTGGACCTTGCCGTTGGTGGGGAGGCTTGCGTGCCTCAGCAATACAGATGGCCGTACCGTAGGTGCAACCACAACGGAGGGGTATCTGTTGAGAGGCCAGACAAACGTGTGGTTCCTGAAGAGGGGCAGCAGCCTTTTCAGTAGTTGCAGGGGCAACAGTCTGGATGATTGACTGATCTGGCCTTGTAACAATAACCAAAACGTCATTGCTGTTCTGGTACTGCAAACGGCTGAAAGCAAGGGGAAACTACAGCCGTAATTTTTCCCGAGGGCATGCAGCTTTACTGTATGATTAAATGATGATGGCGTCCTCTTGGGTAAAATATTCCGGAGGTAAAACAGTCCCCCATTCGGACCTCCGGGCGGGGGCTACTCAAGAGGACGTCGTTATCAGGAGAAAGAAAACTGGCGTTCTACGGATTGGAGCGTGCAATGTCAGATCCCTTAATCGGGCAGGTAGGTTAGAAAATTTAAAAAGGGAAATGGATAGGTTAAAGTTAGATATAGCGGGAATTAGTGACGTTCGGTCGCAGGAGGAACAAGAATTTTAGTCAGATGAGAACAGGGCTAAAAATACAAAAACAAATATGGGTAATGCAGGAGTAGGTTTAATAATGAACAAAAAGTAGGAGTGCGGGTAAGCTACTACAAACAGCATAGTGAACGCAGTATTGTGGCCAAGATAGACACGAAGCCCATGCCTACTACAGTAGTACAAGTTTATATGCCAACTAGCTCTGCAGATGATGAAGAAATTGATGAAATGTATGATGAGATAAAAGAAATTATACAGGTAGTAAAGGGAGACGAAAATTTAATAGTGATGGGTGACTGGAATTCGAGAGTAGGAAAAGGGAGAGAAGCAAACATAGTAGGTGAATATGGACTGGGGGTAAGAAATGAAAGAGGAAGCCGTCTCGTAGAATTTTGCACACAGCATGGTTCAAGAACCATGAAAGAAAGTTGTATACATCGAAGAATCCTGGAGATAATAGAAAGCATCAGATATATTACATAATGGTAAGACAGAGATTTAGGAACCAGGTTTTAAATTGTAAGACATTTCCAGGGGCAGATGTTGACTCTGACCACAACTATTAGTTGTGAACTGTAGTTGACTGGAATACTCTCTTTCAAATTCTGAAGGTGGCAGGGGTAAAATACAGGGAGCGAAAGGCTATTTACAATTTGTACAGAAACCAGATGGCAGTTATAAGAGTTGAGGGGCATGAAAGGGAAGCAGTGGTTGGGAAGGGAGTGAGACAGGGTTGTAGTCTCTCCCCGAAGCTATTCAATATGTATATTGAGCAAGCAGTAAAGGAAACAAATGAAAAATTCGAAGTAGGTATTAAAATCCATGGAGAAGAAGAAGGGATCGGTTGGTAGGACATGTTATGAGGCATCAAGGGATCACAAATTTAGCATTGGAGGGCAGCGTGGAGGGTAAAAATCGTAGAGGGAGACCAAGAGATGAATACACTAAGCAGATTCAGAAGGATGTAGGTTGCAGTAGGTACTGGGAGACTTGCACAGGATAGAGTAGCATGGAGAGCTGCAGCAAACCAGTCTCAGGACTGAAGACCACAACAACAACAACAACAACAACAACAACAACAACAACAACAACAGTCTCTAAAATAGATAAACCGCAACACAAGAGACGAGAGTAGCTGTATTTCTCGTGTGGAACGACGTGGACTACAAAGCATCAACTGATGTCCTTTTATCACATCTCGAGAGAAAATCATTCACATTATTCAATTGAAATGTCATGATAATATCAAGTGAATGTAGCAGGATAGTTCTGTACCATCAAGGAGGTAACTCGTCGGTCACAGAGTTGCCGTACATATTCTGTTATACTTCCAGGAAGGATACCACCTGATGTGTTCTGTGGGTGACCTCGAAAGTGACCACAGGATCGTGTCAAAGCTGTGGGTGGCAAGGGCCGGAGTACCCTCATTATAAGTCAGTGAGTCTTATTCGCACTTCTCTGTCTAGGTTTAGGGGCTAGAGTGTAATTACTTGTAACACAACGATGCACTAAGTGCAAACGATACGTCATAAATTAATAGCTCCGAAATTATTTATGTTTTACTGTCTTAATCGGAACAAAACCTTGGAAGCGTATTCACCAGAAGCGATTCACAATTTCGGATCTTCTCCAGTGGTTGACTTGACAACGTATCTTTGCTATACATTATTGTTATTGAGATACCTGACATTGGCACACCCTCCAGAACACAGACGTGACCTAGCTTCTTGTTGTTAGCTTTTCTGACGGATATTCTGCCGTTGCTCGAAACGTGAAGACTTTAAGTTGAATTCGAACATCCCATACGGCGAAAATCTGATGTTTCTATTCTTCTAACTTTCAAAAGACAGTTACAATAAGCGGCAGAAAAGCGCCTGTGAACCAACAATTAATAAAGCAGTCATAATTAGTGGAATGTGGCGAACTGGTAACTGTGAAAAACTACTTTTTTCATCTGCTCAGCACCGCAGTATGAACTTAAGAGTTTCGTAGGATTACTACACTTTATTTCGTTGTGATCGTTTTCAATGACAGTAGAGGAGGAACAAAACCATCTGACTTGAAATATACTTTTCCAGCGGGATTTGAATCTTTAGCTGCAGTTGCAGTAGTACATCCAGTGAGGTACGAGAACGAAACTCATCTAGCTTGAAGGGGGAAACCAGATGGCGCTATGGTTGGCCCGCTAGATAGGTGAAATGGATATCAACTGCGTTTTTTTTAAAAATAGGAACCCTCATTTTTTATTACATATTCGTGTAGTACGTAAAGAAATATGAATGTTGTAGTTAGACCACTTTTTTTCGCTTTGTGATAGATGGCGCTGTAATAGTCACAAACGTATAAGTACGTGGTATCACGTAACATTCCGCCAGTGCGTACGGTATTTGCTTCGTGATACATTACCCTTGTTAAAATGGACCATTTACCAATTGCGGAAAAGGTCGATATCGTGTTGATGTATGGCTATTGTGATCAAAATGCCCAACGTGCGTCTGCTATGTATGCTGCTCGGTATCCTGGACGACATCATCCAAGAGTTCGGACCGTTCGCCGGACAGTTGCGTTATTTAAGGAAACAGGAAGTGTTCAGCCACATGTGAAACGTCAACCACGACCTGCAACAAATAATGATGCCCGAGTAGGTGTTTTAGCTGCTGTCGCGGCTAATCCGTATAGAAGTCGGCATGGAGCATGTAGTAGTCAATTGCGACGGAATCTCTGTGTTACATTGTCACTGTGGTGGAGCGAGGGTTACAGTAAGCGGGCAGTGGTTCATTAGAAACAACCTACCGCTTTCCCAGGAGAGCATTCGTGCGGTCACCGTAGCACCGTCACTCGCTTGGAGAGAAATCACCATAGAAACTGTAGCATTCAAGCTCGACGTAATTTCTGTGTAGTATCATTAACGTACGTGTGCGAAGGTTAAAGAAAATGGGCAGTGGTTCATCGGAAACAAGAAACTGGACTCCCAGTAGAAGTTCCATGTAATGACTGTAGCCACGTTAGTCGCTTGGAGTGAAATCAGCATGGAGCCTGTAGTATCAATCACGACAGAAATTCTGTGTCGCATTGTCAATGTGATGGTGTGAGGGTTACAGTTAATGGGCATTGGTGCACCGGAAACAAGCTACTAACCTCCCAGGAGAGGTTCCATTTGATGAATGTAGCCACGTAAGTCATTTGATAAGAATTCGGGATGAAGCCTGCAGTTTTGAAAATCGATACAATTTCTGTGTCGTCCGTCAATGTGAGGGTGTGAAGGATACAGTAAACGGGAGTGGCAAAACAGAAACAAGCAACTGGCACCCCAGGAGAGGTTCCATGCGGTGACTGTAGCCGCGTTAGTCGCTCGGAGAGAAGTCGGCATGGTGCCTGTAGTTTTCAATCGAGACAGAAATTCGGTGTCGCATTGTCAATGTGATGGTGAGAGGTTTTACAGTAAATGGGCAGTGGTGCATCGGAAACAAGCTACTGGCCTCCCAGGATAAGTTCCTTGTGGTGACCGTGGTGGCATTAGTCGCTCAGAGAGAAGCCGGCATGGAGCCTGTAGTATTCAATCGCGACGCTATTTCTGTGTTGCATCGTCAATGTGATACTCCGAGGGTTACAGTAAATGGACAGTGGTGCACCAGAAACAAACCGCTGGCCTCCCAGGAGAGGTTCCATTTGGTGACCGTAGTAACGTAAGTCACATGAAGATAAGTCGTCATCAAGCCTGTAGTATTCAACGCGACGCAATTTCTGTGTCGCATCGTCAATGTGAGGGTCACAGTGAACAGACAGTAGGGCATTTGAAACAACCTACTGGTCTCCCAGGAAAGGTCCCATGCAGTGACTGTGGCCATGTCAGACGCTCGGAGAGAAGTCAGCGTGGAGTCTGTAGTATTCAATCGTGATGGCATATCTGCGTCACATTGTCAATATGAGGGTGCGAGGGTTACAATAAACGGGCAGTGGTGCATCAGAAACAGACTACTCGCTTCACTTGAAGAGAAGTCAGGATGGAACCTGCAGTACTCAATCGCATTGCAGTTTCTGCGTCGCATCATCAATATGAGGGTGCGAGGGTAACAGTAAATGGGCAGTGGTGCACCGGAGACAAGCTACTGACTCGGAAGAGAGATTCCATGCGGTGACCGTAGCCGTATTAGTCACTTGGACAGAAGTTGGCATGGAGCCTGTAGCATTCATTTGTGACAGAAATTCTGTGTTGCATCATCGATGTGA